>NC_058371.1:139911896-140151896 GCF_018350175.1 Felis catus
TAAACATTAAAAAAAAAAAAAAAAGGAGGGGGGCGCCTGGGTGACTCAGTGGGTCAAGTGTCCCACTTCACCTCAGGTCATGATCTCATGATCTGTGAGTTCAAGCCCTGAATCAGGCTTTTGTGCTGACAGCTCAGAGCCTGGAGCCTGCTTCCGATTCTGTGTCTCCCTCTCTCTCTGCCCCTCCCAGGCTCACACTCTGTCTCTCCCCCCCTCTCAAAAATAAATAAACATTTAAAAAAAACTAAAAAAAAATTTAAAAATAAATAAATTATGATAAATGTTAAAGATTCAAGTACAGAGAACTATGAATTGTGTAATAAAGAGAGATGTTTTCTATCTTTTCTTTTTTTTAGAAAATTTTTATTAGTTGATGGAACACTTTGTTTTTGTTTGTTTTTCAGAGTTTTATTTAAGTTATAGTTAGTTAACATATAGTGTAATATTAGTTTCAGGAGTAGAATTTAATGTTTCATCACTTAGGTACAATACCCAGTGTTCATCATAACAATTGCCCTCCTTAATACCCACCCATCTAGCCTATCTCCCACCCACCTCCCCTCCATCAACCCTCAGGTTATTCTCTATTGTTAAGAGTCTCTTAAGGTTTATTTCAAGGAGGGGCATTTTCTAGCCAGAGGGTGCATGACAGGCTTCCTGGGGAAGTGACTTAAGCTGAGCACTGTAGGATGAGTAGGTGGTGGTTACAGGAAGGGGATTGGAGGCAGAGGTAAGAGCAGGTTCTGTAGGGCTGGAGGATCTTGGCATTAGGAAGCGAGCAGACACCAGTGTGGTTCTTGAGTGGTTAGTGCTTGAGCTGTGGTGAGAAATCTTCTGATATGTGAGTGCAGAGGTTGCTTTCTTGCACTGATGCATATGAACCGTTTGCCAACAAGAACCATTGTTGTTGGTTTCTCATTTGCTTGGTGATTTTTGATATTCCTCTTGCCCTGGCATTTAAATACATAATGCAAGTAGTTTTCTGTCATCAAAAAGTCTGGGAAAATGCTGCATACATTCTGCCTAGAAGTAATCATGCTTGCAATCAAAATAATCCATTCCCAGAGACAAAGATAGAGACCCAGACTGCCCATTCCTATAACCCCAGATAGTGATTTTTCCTGCATTCTTTAAGCCATCATTTAAAAGTGTCTATAGCACTTTGGAAGGTTTCGTATTTATTATTGACTGTTTTAACATATATGAAATAGACTATAAAGGAATTTACCGAATTTAAAGGAATATAATAGAACTCTGATTTGACATCATTATGCTTTTCGCATCGTTTTCTGGTGTTTCCTTAAAAAACAAAAACATGTATTTGGGATTTAACTCTGCGCTTTACTGACCACTTTGTTTTTGTCTTCTGCCTCTTCTAGTCTAATGGGATTGCAGCCATCATTGCTATTTTGGTGTTACTGCTACTACTGGGCATTGGTTTGATGTGGTGGTTTTGGCCCCTGTGCTGCAAAGTGGTGAGTAAGGAGGATTTTCAACTCTACTTGTTTGTAAAGCAGTGAGATGTCAAGTAAGGCCTGGACTGCAAATCAATGCCACTTGGTCAACAACAGCAAAGTTTCAGTTAGCAAATTGAATTTTAGGAGCTTTTATTACTATAATAAGTTCTAGAAAACATGCATGCCAATAAATGTTTCTTATAAAACTTCATCTAAAAAAACATTTCAAAATGAAGCTTGGAGGGAGAAGGCGAGAGGGTGGGGGAAGAGGTAGTGGGGAAAAAGGGCTTTCTACTCCAGTACAAAAGAATTTCCAGTAAGTTGAATGATACTTTCTGTTGGATTCCTGGGGAGAAGTTGCTAATCTGTCAGGTTTTCTTGTCAATTGCTTATTGAATCTTTCATTACCTCTTTGGAAAATCTATTTCAGGACCATCTCTGTTTGCCTCTCAAAAAAACATTTTAGAAATAAATTGTGTGCAGATGTTAGGGTTGCACAGGCAGTTTTGAAGTTACAACGGTTTATTGGAGTTATTTTTCCTGTTTGAGTAAAACCTTTGAAAGAATACAGGTTTATATTTGTTTTCTATCGCAACTTGAACAAATTGCTCTGCATTCCGTGGCTTAAAGCAACACAAACTTATTATCTAACAGTGATTTAATCACATATCCAAGATGGGTCTCACTGGACTAAACGGGGCTAAAAGGGAATGGCAGAGTTACATTCTTGTCTTAATGCTCTGGAGGAGAATCTGTTCCCTTGCCTTTTCTGGCTTCTAGAGACCACACACGTCCCTTGTTTCGTGGACCCCTTCCTCCATCTTCAAAGCCAGCAACATTGCATCTCTCTGACTATTCTTCTGTAGTTGCATCTCCCTCGGGTCTCAGCCAGCTGAGAAAGGACCTCCAATGTTAGGAAACCATGTGAAGAAATTGGACCCAGCTGGATAATCCACGATAATCTACCCTCTCAACATCCTTAACTTTACCATATCTGCCAAGTCCCTTTTGCTATGTAATGAAAATTGTTCATAGTTCCAGGGACAGCTTTGGAGGGACCATTATTCTGCCTACCACAGGATGGAATGTTGAGTAATAAAGTTCAGCACATTTATGGGGCACCTGGGCGGCTCAGTCAGTTAAACATCCGACTTTGGCTCAGGTCGTGATCTCACGGTTTGTGAGTTCAAGCCCTGTGTTGGGCTCTGTGCTGACAGCTCAGAGCCTGGAGCCTCTTCAGATTCTGTGTCTTTCTCTCTCTCTCTCTGCCCGTCCCCTGCTCACACTCTGTCTCTCAAAAATAAATAAACATTAAAAAAATTTTTTTAAGTTCAGCACATTTCACGCAACCCAATTTGGATTGTTCAAGTTTCATAGAAAAGATTATCCTGAAGAAGCACTCATTCAAAGCATACCTCCTACTTAGTTTGATAGTATTCTTTTTATTATCAGCATATTATATATATATATATATATATGTATATATATACATACATATATATATATATATATATATATATATACACAGAACTTTATATTCTGTAGATCACTGTGGTGTTGTACCTAATATTACTGGACTGCCTTTTTTCTCCCTCACCTTTGCTGACTAATTCCAAGTTCCTTATAACTTAAGGCACTACTTTGCATCACTCCTGCATTTATTATTAATTGTACTTCAGTCCGTTTTCATGAGTCAACTTTACAATCCTTTATCTCAGAGCAGTTGGCCCATATAAGAGGTATAGAATTAACTCAGACAATGGTAGAGACAAGAAGCATCTTGTCTCTTTGCTGAACTAATCAGTTTCCTGCCATAGCAGTTTATGCTCAGACAGTTTCCTGTTGTAATCTAGATCATCCTAGATATGGCTATTTTCGGGTGGCTAACGTTCTTGAGTCAAATTGAAAGCAGAAAGGTGCCCTAATATGATTTGTGCTCCTTGGTTTTTTAATTTAAATTTGGCCGTGGTGGATGTCCTTTCCTTCCTCACTTTGCAGTTTCATTTATTATTGATCAGAGGGCTCAAAAGCGTCAAAGTATATGATTTTTTTAAAAGACGTGCGGAAACTAAAATGGGCTTCTTTGGAGCATTGTTAGATGCTCCAAAAATGTGGGCAAAGTTTAAATGGAGGGGCATGAGTGTCCCAATGGCAACATTTGTAAAGCACACTAAGAACATAAGGAGGAGGGATTTACCAGAGTCACGGGATTGTTTCAGAGAAACCTGACTGGGCTGATGACCCCACACTGAGTTTTGAATAATGAATAAGATGTTTGCAGTTGAGAGAGATTTCAGATGAAGTGTGTGTGTGTGTGTGTGTGGAATTATACTGAGTTATTCTGGCATGCTTTGGGGAGCACTAGGTTGAGGCTTACCTAGTGTGCCAGTGAAAGGGAAGTGTGAAAGATGGTTTGGGATTTAGGTAGGAATCTCATTTAGGGAGGCTTCCTCTGTCTTTTAGGAAGTTTGAGCTCACCCCAGGGATGATGAGAAGCCACTGGAGAGATTTGTTCAGTATAATCCCCTGAAAGAAGCTTTGCTTGCTTTACAGCAGTGTCTACTCAGGTCTGGTCCTGGTGAGGATTAAGTCTGTATCCAGCTGAGTTTCCATCAACAATTGAAATGGAAAGCCAGTGACAGATGATGCACCTTGGATATGGCCAAAGCAAAGGAATGCTAACAAAGTGCAGATAGGAGTTAAGGTAGAAGCTAAGTGAGCTAGGGAAAAATGAAGAGGTGATGTGACGAAAGGGGCACAGGGACTTTAGCCTTGTGAAACAATCTTGAGAGTGTCAAAGGGTGTTGTGGTGCAATTGCAGGATATTTGTTTTACTTTGTTCCTTTTAGAGAGTATGTTTGTGCAATGCTGGACTTAGAATGTAGTTAGCTAAATAATTCTTAGCAGTTAAATTATTAAGGATCAATTTAACTTTGACTATCTATTGTTACCAGTAATACTACTTTCTAATGCGAAATGAGATGCATTTATTTCAGCTTGGTGTTGTACAAATTTTGTTTTGTTTGAGTGCTTTTAAAGTACTAGTGGCAGGGGCACCTGGGTGGCTCAGTTGGTTGAGCATCTGACTTCTGCTCAAGTCATGATCTCACGGTTTGTGAGTTTGAACCCTGAATCAGGCTCTCTGCTGTCAGCACAGAGACGGCTTCAGATCCTCTGTCCCCTCTATCCCTGCCCCCACCCACCCACTCTTGCATGCCTTCTCTCTCTCTCTCTCTCTCTCTCTCTCTCTCTCTCAAACATAAATAAACATTTAAAAAAAATGAAGTACTAGTGGGAAACATTTAAATTTAATGTTTCTGGGGTGCCTGGATATCTCAGTCGGTTAAGTGTCTGACTTCAGCTCAGGTCATGAATTCGCCGTTTGTGGGTTTGAGCCCCATGTTGGGCTCTGTGCTGACACTTCAGAGCCTGGTGCCTGCTTCAGATTCTGTGTCTCCCTCTCTGTACCTTCCCTGCTCACGCTCTGTCTCTCTTTCTCCACCTTTCTCTCTCAAAAATAAATAAACATTAAAAAAAATTAATCTTTCAGCTGAAACATGACTAAAGAGCTTAAAAATGTCTGTTCTCAGGCACATTTAGATTATGTCCATGGTCCACTTCCTTGGGGATCACATGCTCAGGAGCTCTTATAAAGATAGAAAGCCTTGATATAAAGCTCTGAACAGAGTCCATAATATTTGTCACACATTCTCATTCAATCATTTCATATTTTATGTAAATATCTTATGAAGTGATTTGTTCATTGTTCAGAGATTAAAATTTCAAAATTTCACATTTACCTGATCAATAACTCAAAAATGACAGTGTTCCTTATACTTCAGACAGTGGTTCTCATTTTTTTTTTTTTTTTCCTGCCCCAAATAACCAGAAGGTCTCAGAGCAGTAGTGGTGAGATTTCCCATGGTGATGATTCTCCCTGAAGGGAAAGACAGGGCAGTTTCTCTAGGATTCAGTGCCATTTGGAGAAGCCTGTGGGGTTTGCTGAATAATGGTCCCTAAAGATATGCAGGTCTTAATTCCTGGAAATTGTGAATGTTATATGGCAAAAGAGACTTTGAAATGTGATTAGATTAAGGATCTTGAGCTAGGGAGGTTATCCAGGAGGACCTACTGGTGGGCTCTAAATGCAGTCACAAGTGTTCTTGTAAGAGGGAGACAGAGGGAGATTAGCCTACTCAAGGGGAAATGGCAGTGTGACCATGGAAGCAGAGACTAGAGATGCAACTACTGGGCAGGGAATGCTCACCGTCACCAGGAGCTCAGGGAGGCAAGCAACAGATACAGTCCTGGAGCCTGTAGAAGGAACCAGCTCTACTAATACCTGATTTTAGCCTGATAAGACTCAGTTCAGACTCCTGACTTCCAGAACTGTAAGAAAATAAATTTTCTCTGGTCTTAAGCCATTGCAATTGTGGTAACTTGTTGCAGCCATGTTAAGAAACTAATACAGTTCTTAAATGATTCTGATATTCCCCAGGGTTGGGAATGACTGCCCAGGGCTATTGATTTTGGCAATTCTTATGTAACACGTCTTTGGAGCAGCTCGTTACAAAAACTGTTCACGGAGTACAAGAGGTTGTAAAATGGAAGACAATGAAATATTCTTTAAAATGTTAGCAGTGGTTCCAAGGCTATTAAGAAATCAATATGCATTTTTAAAAATTAGAATTACATTTCTGTTTTGTCCTGAGTAACCATAAAATAAATGTGCATAATGTTTTATATACTGAGTAGAAGTTACTTACTGTTTCAGAGTGACAAGGAATTTTTGGGAAGAAACAGGTTTCTAATTTTCAGAAGTATTCAAGGCATATATGTCATTAGAACCATTTGACAACAGGGATCCATGGACAGTTCCCTCGGGGTGCTTGTTATTTGCTAGAAGAGGCCAGTGCCATCCTATTCATATTCAGAAACTGAACCACTGAATTCCTTGAAAGCTAGAAAGTGACCATTTTACTCTGCAAGGAAAAGCAAAGAATTCAAACATTTAACTAAATATGTCTCTGAAACTATGACATATACTTCATTAGCTGTACCAAATTAGCATGAGGAACAAGAAACACATCAAAATCATAACTATCCCCTCTAGAATATTTTATATTAAAATTTTAACCAACGGGTGCCTGGGTGGCTCAGTAGGTTGGGCATCCCACTTTGGCCTAGGTCATGATCTCTCTGGTCTCAAGGTCTAGCCCGTGTCGGGCTCTGTGCTGACAGCTCGGAGCCTGGAGCCTGTTTCAGATTCTGTGTCTCCCTCTCTCTCTTTCTGCTCCTCCCCCACTCACACTCTGTCTCTCTCTCTCTCTCTCTCAAAAATAAATAAACATTAAAAATAAATTCAAAATTTTAACCAAAATCCTCAAAAAGTTACGCAATGGTACATTTTTGGTGATACTTAAATGAAATTAAGATTAAACGATTATTTATGTGATCATTTGTTGAACATTTCTCTCACTTTATAGTGTACTAATTTCATGAAGTCAAGTATTGTGTGTATTTTAATCATAGGCATGTTATACGTTATCTTCTTTGAACTGTTTCAATTCTTAAAACACTTGACATCTCTTTATCTGGAAGACGACTTCAAAATAGGGTAATCTGTTGCCAGTTTTAATCAAAATTCTGTCAACTATGGAGAAGCATTTTGCATGAGAGGATTTATGGTATACTCTTAGTTCTTTGTATGATTTTCACTGATTTTATTTAAAAGGTATTCTTTATAATGTATATACAATAGGAAAGGTGGCCTTTGCCATTTCTATACAACAAGAAGTAAGATACAAGTACATAAAATTGTTTATTATTTTTAAGTTTTTTTTAATTTTTAAAATGTATTTTTGAGAGAGAGCGAGAGAGAGAGTGTGAGAAGGGTAGGGGCAGAGAGAGAGGGAAACACAGAATCTTAAGCAGGCTCCAGGCTCTGAGCTGTCAGCACAGAACACAACACAGGGCTTGAACTCACAAACCACGAGATCATGACCTGAGCTGAAGTCAAATGCTTAACTGACTGAGCCACCCAGGGTCCCCAAGAATTTTTTATTATAATAAAACTCTGAAGTAGATGCAATTTAATTTTAGTTGCTTCCATATACACCCCACAGGGGTTTCAAACCTGAGGATTGTGAACTTGGGTGGGAAAAAAAATCTTTCTTTTTACTTCCAACTGAAATTTATCATTTCCTTCATTTATAAATGTAGGCCGCTATTCACAAAACTATTGTCACCAATAGTAATTACAGGTATCCTATATCACATACAATTCTTCAGATATTTTTGAAATATCTTTTACAAGTAACATAACTTCAAAATTAGGATAGTTCTCAGTTCTCATTATTTAATGAATTAATAAAGTAGCATATATTTCTATATCAAAAATTTGTGTGTGTGTGTGTGTGTGTGTTTACAGAATTGATAATTATATTTCAATATAATTGGATTCCTTAAACCTTTTTTATTTTAATGTCACTTAATTATTCTGGGAAGAGATCCATCGGTTCACCAGATTGCCAAAAAAGGGCATAGAATAAAAAATGTTAAGGAAAAACCTGTGCAATAAAAAATCTGTCCACTCACAGACTACTTACTGGGCACCTAGGTGGCTCAGTCAGTTAAGCATTGAACTCTTGGTTTCAGCTCAGGCCATGATATCACAGTTCCTGAATTGGAACCCTGCATCGGGCTCTGTGCTGACAGCATGGAGCCTGCTTGTGATTTCTCTCTCCCTCCATCTCTGCCCTTCTCTGACTTGCTCTCTCTCTCAAAAGATAAACAAATAAACATAAAAAATAATGAGACTACTTACAAATTTTAAATCTTTCAGTTCTGTTTAATGAGTGTTTTCAAGGATAAGAGAGAGAAAGAGGGAGAGAGAGAGAGAGAGAGAGAGAGAGAGAGAGAGAGAGAGAGATTATTTAAAATGTTGCAGAATAGGGGTACCTGGGTGGCTCAGTCGGTTAAGCGACTGACTTAGGCTCAGGTCATGATCTCATGGTTTGTGAGTTTGAGCCCGGTGTTGGGCTCTGTGCTGACAGCTCAGAGCCTGGAGCCTGCTTCTGATTCTGTGTCTCCCTCTCTTCGCCCCTCCCCCACTCATGCTCTATCTCCCTTTGTCTCTCAAAAATGAATAAAAGTTAAAAAATATTTAAAAAAATTAAAATAGGGGTGCCTGGGCAGCTCAGTTGGTTGAGCATCAGACATCAGCTCCGGTCATGATCTCACGGTTTGTGGGTTCGAGCCCTGCACCCAGCTCTGTGCTGACAGCTCCAAGCCTGGAGCCTGCTTTGAGTTCTGTGTCTCCCTCTCTCTCTGCCCCTCCCTGTCTTGTGCTCTCTCTCTGTCTCTCAAAAAACAAATAATAAAATTTTTTTTTTAATTAAAATGTTGCAGAATAGTGTCCTCTGTGTACCAGAGCTTTCCATGACAAATAGAAATCTGAAACAATGATAGTTGGAAAACTACCTAATAATAATCATAGTAAAAGAGTCTTCATGCAAAGCTGAAATTTTTAGGCACTATCATTAGTGAATTATAGAGTGTGTTGGGTTTGCAAACTATTCCGTAAGGGGAAAAGTTCTCATTTTGTGTGAAGTTATTTCTTACCATCTGTTTAAGGGTCTGTATCCTGCTCATTGAGGATCCTCACATCCATCCTTTAGAGCTGCTTTTCTTTAGCAAAGACATCAGCTGCATCCTTCCTTAATCCTTAAATTAAAAATGAGGGCAGGAGAGGTTAAAAAAACTTATCATGTACTGAGTCATGAGTGGAATATCAGAAAATATGGGTGTTTTCATCATTGTTTAGCTTAGAAGTTCTGTTGAGTTTATGACAGATTTGTTTTACTGCCAGGATGGCAGAAATGACAGTCCTATAGTTGTATCATTGGAATATCCAGACACTCTGCAGAATTACAGATGTAAGGCTAATGAGGTGGCAAACAAAGGCTTTCTGGAGTGTTGTCAATTAGAGGGTGTTCTACAGCTGCAAATAAATATCTGAATATGCTGGAAATGATAAATGTTCACTTTGCTCTAGTGTCCTTGGCCAAAGTTCTTCATCCTCAAGGGAAAATTGCAAGCTCATTTTTCCTTGGAGCATTTAAGACTTTACATAAAGATCTCATAAATCTTCATTTAAAAAACCATTTTAAAAAGTTATCTTTTTAAAGCCCAATTTGCTTATAAGTAAGTTGAGCTTTCATGATGAGGATATATCTGACTGCAGCTCCATGGAATCATTTTCTTAGCCAGCAACAGCTGTGCTGTTCTTTCTAAATAGTAATAATGCTTCTATATTGCACTTGTCTTTTATTGTTGAGGAGGGCTTTTGGTGCCTTTATTGAGTTACTTTGAGAATAGCCTGATTTTTTGGGGGGGAATGCACAATAAAATAGAAGTAATTTGAATTTTAATATGCCTTCCTTGCACCATTAATTAAAATGATTTATGTTTGGTTGCCTCCTCGAAATAGAGTGTGATGTTAGTACTTACAGCTTCCATGGTGATGTTTTCCAACAGAACATCATTTGCGAAAACAGGGTATCAAACTCTCCCTGGTATTAGTTTATTTGCTTTGACAGCAGCACCTTTACTTAACTCTTGGCAAAATACACTCTCACACTATTCTTCCCAATCCCCATTTGGCACTTTAAGTTATATTTATTGTCCAGACCTCCCACCAGCTCTTTATTTGTTCAGAGTAGGAATCTTTGATCATTGATGAGTGTGTCAAGGAGAAGAGGAAAGGCAGGATGAGATAAATCAGACCATATTTTGATCTGGATGATGAAAGGATCTAACTTGGTGAGATTCAGGGGAAAAAAAGTCCCAGATACGAATGTAAGAGAACTTTGTGTTTATGCACTTCAGAGGAAAGGCACCACACTTGCTCTCTGATCTTATCAAAAAGAAAAGGAGAATGAAAGGAAGACCCCATATATTTCAAACAAACTTTTCTAAACACTGAGAGTGACTTCTCTATTGTTTGTGGGCTCTTAGTCGCTTAGATGACATTGCTGATAAATTGGGCATTTGTTTTTGTCACTGGCAAGAATCAGTCCTGAAACACGACTTGATCTACAGGCGTTGTACAGTATCTTATTCTTTTTTAATCCAAGGCAGTTCACTGTTGACAGTTCTTTTCACTCTTTTCTGAATATTGGAACATATGATTGCATCAAGCTGGCTGCAGGCTCCAGTGCTGACATTTTCTAGCGCAAAGAATGCCCACATCACTCGAACATTTGAAAAGTGTTAATGAGCGGATCAAAAGGACTGTTGCCTGAAGCAGCTAACTTTTTTTTTTTTTTTTTAAGAAATCGGCTCTCCTCCAAACTGAAATCTTCATTCTAGCAGCTAAGTAGATGAGATGTAATCCTCCCTGATGATGATAATAACAAATGAAAAAAAAAAATTGGAGGAGAATCAAACTCTACATATGGTTCATAAAGTGGTGAAAGTGTTTTCCAGAATCTTCAATACAGAACTAAAGGATGCTAAGTGGAAAAAATCCTGGCAACTAGGCAATATTATGCCTTTTAAAATCTGCAAATTCTCATAAAATATGGTGCATATGAATACATCCTTTTCTGAAATGGATGTGTTCTTGCACTATTTAGTACAAGAATGGGATTCTCATGACTGTTATTTTTAATGTATTTACATTGACAGTAAGGTTTCCTTTTCTCCTGCACTAGTGTTACTGAAATGTAGGGATATCAGTTGGACACAGATTTTTGCCATTTTGGCTTTTGAACCAAATGGCTTCAGATTATTTTCACCGTCTTTGGTTACTTATGAGAGCCTGTAATAGAGTGGAGTGGGGGGGAAACATTTTGAAACATCACATAAAAGCCGTTTTATTTCTTGTTCCAACATTTCTAGGTCAGTGATGTTGGGCATGTTAATTAACAAGTTATGTCTCTATAAAGTGGGAATGATAACCTCTATCTTTCATAGTTACTATAAGGTTTAAATTAAACTCTCTCTCTCTCTCTCTCTCTCTCTCTCTCTCTCTCTCTCTCCCTCTCTCTCCCTCTCTCCCCCTACCTACCTACCTACCTACCTACCTTCTTATTCATCCACCCGTCCATCCATCTATCCATCCATTCATGCATTCTAGCAATTAACAGATACTCAACACATCTTAGGTCTTTTTTTCTTTTCATCCTTCCCCTTTGCAGTCCAAACCTTATTTTATTTAAAAAAATTTTTTTAACGTTTTTTTTTATTTTTGAGAGATAGAGTGTAAGCAGAGGAGGGGCAGAGGGCAGAGAGAGAGGGAGACACAGAATCTGAAGCAGGCTCCAGGCTCTGAGCTGTCAGCACAGAGCCCGATGCAGGGCTCAAACCACCGTGGGATCATGACCTGACCCGAAGCTGGAACCTCGTCCAACTGAGCCACCCAGGCACCCATTCCAAACCTTATTTTAAATGGATGCCATGTGGCAGAGGAAGTTGAACTCGGGGTTTGGAGATAGATGGACCTGGGTCCTGGATTTGAGTCCTAATTCTGTTTTCTCTTTGTGCATCACTAGACAAGTTATTGAAATTAGCATCTCCCTCTCCTTATATTTAAAATGTGGACAAGTATGGTAACTGCACAGGGCTACTATGACAATAAGGGAAATATAGAGCATGTGGCATATTGTAGCACCAGTAAAGGGTGGTTGCTGTTAATAGTCATAACAGCACAGAGATGAGCCTGAGCTCTGGTTCAGTTTCTGAAGGTGCTATTCGTTGTGGTGGTGGTTGTGTCCCTTAATTTACTAGATCAAAATTTGGTGTAGACAGAGTTTTAAGGGGTGTATTTCCATTGCTAACAATGTAGAAAATATACTTGCTAGAATTTCAGAATCAATTGAAATTTATAAGTCATACATTTAGTCATAAATGAGATTACACATTATCGGAAAAACAAACCCTTATGTTCTTTTCTGGAACCAGGTGGATACAAATGCATGTTGATATATGGCCTACTTAATTATGGAAAGGCCTAGAAGCAAAGACCTGCTGGAAAAAATGTGATACGTATTTTTTAAGTGTTCTGTCAGAATTTTCATGTTGGATATGACCTACAATTAATCAAACTTATTTCCCAGATGAAGAAAGTTAGGATGGTCTAACATCTTCCCACCTGCCATTTAGTTAATTAGTTCTCTGATTTTATTGGTTGAAAGAGAAATTTGATGCTTCATTTTTTTTTGAAACTAGCAGTGTTTTAGTTTCATGGGAACCTGTGTCTATTTGCTTATCATTTACATATTTTTTCTCAGTATTTTTCTTTAAATGTAGAGGTTGGCTACAAGCCTTTGTGAACATCCTCAGCTAGCTCCTTCAGGTTACTTACAATCATATTTTTAGTATCGCTATTCTCAGAGCACTTTCTGAGGAACTGGTGATACTTGTAAAGAAGGAGAAATGATTATTGCCCTTAAGAAGTCTACACTCTTATGGGGTAATTGAAAAATTCCCAAATAAACATATAAGTCCGAGCTAATGAAGCATGAATGATTCAACTGTGCAGCAACATTTATTTTTAGAAGTTTTCAAGATTTTAGATAAAGCAGTAGAAAGTTGGGGGAATGGTTCCGTGAAGGTTGGGTGGGACTTAACATGGAAATGGGCATTTTATTTGGGGCAAGCAAAATAATCTTCACTTTTTCTGGAGTAGCGATGCACATAGGGATGTTTGTAGATAGGATGTGAGGGCATCACTGCATCATACTGATGCATTTGAACCATGAGAATAGAATTGCTGGTTCACATATATGTCCTGTACTGAAAGAAGCTTTGGTTTTCCAGGTTGTGGCTTATAAAAAAATGCAAAGATGCCTCTTGTTAACCTACTGTGAGTCTGTTGGCAATGGTCATATGAAGAATTTATATTAAAACTCAGTTTGCCCGTATAAACACTAAAACTAGATGCTATGCAGGATAATGAATATGACAAGTGTGATGTAAAAAAGGATGAGTCATGGAGGAATATTTTTCAGTAATTTTCAGGAGGATATAATATAGAACCAGTTTGGGGATACTGTTTATGTCCTCAGAAATATGTATAAAAGTACAAGATGTATAGGTAATAAGCAGAGCAAATATGAAATCTTTATGAGGAAATGAAAAGGAGTTCAGATACAATGTACTCACACTTAGTGGAATGAAATATGTACCTTGGTCTTTTTCCAGTGAAAGAACTCTAGGGAGTATTTTAAGGTAATTTGCAAAGCTAAGAGTAGAAGCATCATTTGTAAGGATCATCCACTACAATTCACTAATCCAATGATTTCAATTGTGGTCATTGGAACCATTGATCCATTTTGACCAGAGAAACACTTAGGCTACTGTTAGAAAAATATACCTAGTTACACAGGTTGGAATGAGGGATGGGCCGGAGATAGAAAAACAAGATAACTGTCTAGTTTAAGTAAGTAGAGCATGTGGACATTGATGCCAAAAAATCTATGGCAATTATTGACTACCAATCAATGTCATCAGTGTGTCATTAGTTAAAATGCATAGAATTGAAGTAAAAACTGGTGAGGGTGCATCTGTTTTATGTGAGTACCATATATTTACTTATAGTGGCTTGGTTACACTTAAAATGCTATTATCAGTTCTGGAAAGCCCACTTGGAGGTATTGATCAAAAGAATATGTACTAAAGAAATGGACCAAGATGACTGAATAACTCAGAACCATTGCATGAAAAATTGTTGTGATGTTTAGCTTCCAGATGAGTAGGCTCAGTAGATATATGGTTATTATCCTAGTATTCAAAAATAGGAACTGCCCTCTTCTGGAAGAAAGATTAGTTGTGTGTGTGTGTGTGTATGTGTGTGTGTGTGTCCATCCGAGTGTGTGTGTCCACATCCTAGGATCTGGACTAAAGAGTGGAAACTACAGAGAGAGAGGCGCTTTGGCTTCTTTGGCGGGGGGTGGGGGGGGAACTTTCAAATGATGCAAATTATTTGCCAATGGAATGAATTGCTTTGTGAGGTAGTGAATTTCTCTTTATTACAGGAATTCAAACATAGTTGGACTACAACTTGGTGAGAGGTTGTCAGAATCTTGAAGTTTTGGTTGAATGTGCATTGGAGAAGTTGAAAAGTGTACTAGATATTTTGAAGGTCCAGAGAATTATAAGTTTATGATTTTAGGTGGAAATAGTGGGAATAGAATGCAAAGAATCCTTCCTTCTTCCCTTGTTCTTCCTCTCCTTCCTTCTTCCCTTCCTTGTTTCCTCTCTCTTTGTCCCTTTCTCCCTTCTTTTTTTTCTTCCTTTCCCATCTCCATCCTTTTCCTCTCCTCCTAACTTCCCTTTATTCCTTCCTTCCTTTCTTACAAAATAGAAAACCTATTTTGTGCCAGACAATTTACTAAGTACTGGGAATGCACTGAGGGACAAAGCAGACATGAATTTCCAAATAGGCATTTATGCATATGAGGGGAATCTTACCTGCATTGGGAAGATTGGGGAAAGTCTTGGGTGGGAAGGTGAGGGACACAGAGAGAGAAATATTTCAAAAAATCTGTTGGACATGGTAAATGATTTGGTGAAGTCATATAGAAATGAAGAAGAAATTATTGATTATGCAAAAATTTTGAGGCTGCAACTGGAAAAAGTAATTTACTTGAAAGAAACATGGAAGAAGAGTTGGATTTTCGAGTGCGAAATGTTAATAGATACAGTTTTTACTGATTGCGTTTGCACATGCAGTTTGGATAATGATATGTGGCACTTTCTTTCTATAAATGCACTGTAGCTTGATAACCTTCACTTTGTTTTAAATCTTATCCTCCACTGGCATTTATTTCTGGGCTAACTGTAAAAATTCACAACTTTTTATCCTTCAAAATTACTAAAGAGAACCGAAATTTTATATTGCTGATAAAATAAAATTGAATTAAATAAAAGGGCTAAATAGAAATAACAGCATTGTTGGTAGCATTCAAAGTTTTAAATAAGTTAGAGATTCAGTCAAACTGTCAAATTACTGTCTAGTTACATCTATGTGGAGACTGGATCTATCTGAAATTTAGATCCAAACTAAAATTTGAACAATGAAAATATTATACATAAAGAAAAGTAAGAGTCGGTTCTCTCAACATTATCAATAGCATTGCATATTAAAAACCTTTCACTATGGAAAATCTCAAACATATAGAAAGAGAAAGTCTAAAATAACGAATTCCCTCATGTCTCTTTCACTCAGCTTCAATTGATTCTCAATTTATGGCTAATTGTGTTTCATCTGTAATCCCTTCCACTTACCCATCCCAAATTATTTTGGTGAAATATCAGAATCATATCATTTAATCTGAAAAGTTTTCAGTATATATCTTTAGAAAGATGAACATTCTTTTAAAACATACCCATGACTACAGTAATATACCTAAATAGTAATATAATTCTTTGACGATACTCATTTTCAAAATTATTATTTTAAACTTCTTAAAAAATTTAAAACATAATTGAAATATTTGACATTAAGGTGAAGCAGTTATATTTTCAAACAGTTTTTCGTCTTTGTCTAGAGACTTGGAAGTATGTCTAAATTATCAGAAGCCATTGACACTTGGTCAGTAATTTTCTATCACGATGGTGTGAAAGTCTAGCGACCCCAGTACTGGTAAAGGTCGTTTAGATTAGATCTTAGGCTTCATTTCTATCACATAAAGAATCGGCCATACACAATGTCATGAAAGAATATATTGAGTAATGATTCACAGAAAAGGCATCTTCGTTAAGAATGTCTGTTTCTAGCTTACAGGGTGCGGAAAGAGAAAATGTTAATTTCCCCGTCATCTCTTCCAAAGCAAGCTAACTTGTGCATTTTAAATTCATGGAAAAGTCAATGAGTCATAGAAGGAAGATGTTGCTAGTAAATTCCTGCTCTGTTTGAAGGGGCATACTGTAATCTAGTGAAAAGTGGTTGCATTTTGACATTAGAAGAACCATTCAGTGAAACTTTGTGCAAAGTATTTGACAATTTTTGCTCTTGTTTTTCACCTGAAAAATGAAGCTACTAATAAGTCTATGGCCTAAAGCTAAAAGGAATGAATGCATATGAAGGAGTTTTGTAAATCGTTAGGTGCTTTTTATCTAGTGCTGCCTAACAAACCACTCCACAACCTAGTGTCTTCAAGCGACAAGTTCTATGGAAACTGGCTCAGGCTAGGAGATTCTTACTCTGGGGTTCTCTCATGTGATTGCAGTCGGTGACAGCTGGACTGGAGTCTTCGGAAAGCTCAACAGACCTCCAGGTCTGAGAGAGCCATGCTTGGCACTTCAGCTGGGATGGTTGGCCAGGCACTTCTCTCATTACCCAACCTTTCCATAAGGTTATCCTGGGCTTCCTCCTGGTCTGATGGTCTCAGGATAGACTTCCGACATAACAGCAGGCTTCCTGCAGAGCGCGTGTCCCAAGGAAGAGGGAAGTGGAAAAGCTTCTTTTGACCCAGCTGCAGAAGTCACGTGGTAGCACTTGTACTTCATGCTAGTCAGTCAGAAGCTAGTTACAAGCAAGCCTGTATTCGAAGGGAGAGGCATACACATGGAGAGGCAAGGATCACACGGCACTACCAATATTTCATTAGCACTACCACGTTATGTTATTTAATCTAGTTATTTATATACATCTTTGCTGTCTCCTTCCTATGCCACCAAAGTTTTTACATTTGATTTTTTTTTTTTTTTTTTGGACAGGTTATCAAGGATCCTCCTCCACCACCACCTCCTGCACCAAAAGTGGTAAATCAGTGCCTAATAAGTGATGTGTATATTTTTTTCTGTATTCAGATACTATCCCCAAATATGATCATTTACTTTGTTGTTAGACAACGGTGATACCTGTCATTGACTTTTGAATTTATGAAAATTCATTGTTATTTTTCATCTTCTTATGACTTCTTTCATGTGCTTGAGGAATAGAACCTTCAAAAAATGACAAATATAGCCTGGCCATGAGGATCAATAGCGCATAGAAACTTACTTTTCTTTTTATGTCAATACATCAATAGTCCGGATGTTATTTATAAAAAGTTGTAAGATCCAAGCTGACGGTTTAAAGATGCTATTCCTTTCTTCAAGATGATTCTTTTAGATTCCATTCTTTGTTAGCCAAAATTGAGTTAGTATCATGAAATATGGAAGGTAGTGGTATAGTGCATTTTCAAAACTTTGCAACTGCCTACCTTTTTAGTACAAATTTTGCAGTTTAACTTCAACATGTATGTTGATGTTTTAAATGATTATTGAAATGCTGTTCTAAAGTTAATGTCTTTTTAAATATGAAGTGATGTATAGAACTGGAAAAATCAATGATGCTCATAGTTAGGGAGCAACGTCTGGTGATCTGGTGAAATAAGGGAGATTCCTAAAATTGGAAGGGCAGGAGTCCTTGTATTCTGTAGAATTCCACTTGAAATTTATGTGTGTAAGCATAAGTACATCCTCATGCCCTCTACGTAATTGTTACCACATTTCTTTCATGTCAGTGGCATTATTTGGAAGAAACGTTTAAATGTGAGTTAGTTCTGATGAAACAGTATTTTAAGAAATTAATTAAACCCGTGTTTAAAAACTTGTGTCTACCCAGGAAGAAGAAGAACCTCTGCCCACCAAGAAATGGCCCACGGTGGACGCTTCCTATTATGGTGGCCGAGGGGTTGGAGGAATTAAAAGAATGGAGGTTGGTATCTTTAAAAAAGAAAAAAAAAACCCAGAAGCTGCTAATCTGAACGTGTAATTCTAGAACTATTAAACCATGGAAACTGTGCTTTTCACAATTTAATAATACCGTCCAATTTTATTTAACACTGGCTCTTTTTTGGATATAATTTTTTTTCTATGGGATCATCCTGGCCATTTCAAAACCATTCAAGAAGAACTGACTTCATTTAGTCAAAGCATTGCATTGATAAGATGTTTGAACTCTAAAGGGCAAAACAAAGTTAGGGTTTTTCTCACTATTTTGGAAAAAATTACTGCAGACAGCATCAACTTTGTAGAAGCCAGCCACTTAAAGTTGCAACAATGCTTTTCTTTGAAAAGATCCAATAGTTATGTACTGTTTAGAGATAAAAATGTTAAAATATTCAGTGGTATGGGTATGACCTTATCACAAATGTAAGGAAGCACATTTAGGCTTTTTTTTAAAACAGCTTTTAGTTACCACTTATGAACAATTATAATTAACTTAATTTATTTTTTTAAAGTTTACATATTTATTTTGAGAGACAGAAACAGACAGGGTGCACCCATGAGCAAGTGCAAATGGGCATGAGTGGGGGAAGGGCAGAGAGAGATGGAGAGAGAGAGGGAGAGAGAGAGAGAGAGAGAGAGAGAGAGAGAGAGAGAGAGAGAGAATCCCAAGCAGGCTCTGTATGGTCAGCACGGAGCCTGACATGGAGGCTCGAACTCAGAACCCATGAGATCATGACATGAGCTGAAATCAAGAGCCTGATGCTTAAACGAATGAACCACGTAGGCACCCCCATCATAGTTAATTTTAAATATCACTTACAGAATGTATTGAACTTTAAAATTTTTTTTTAACGTTTTATTTATTTTTGAGACAGAGAGAGACAGAGCATGAACGGGGGAGGGGCAGAGAGAGAGGGAGACACAGAATCGGAAGCAGGCTCCAGGCTCCGAGCCATCAGCCCAGAGCCCGACGCGGGGCTCGAACTCCCGGACCGCGAGATCGTGACCTGAGCTGAAGTCGGACGCTTAACCGACTGAGCCACCCAGGCGCCCCTGTATTGAACTTTTAGACTGGCTCAAATTGAACTTTAATATTATATCTTCAAAATGAAATGTGGTCTTCTTGCCACCACAGAAATAGTTCTCAAGGTGATAGCTTAATTAATAATAAGCCATTATTGCCAGCACTGAGCCCTTAGCAACAGTGTAGACAGGCCAGCATCCCACCTCGAGGAACAGTTGGAGGAATTTTGTCATTGATAGTCTGACTTTATTATGAAATACAGATCCTGGCATTTCTTCCTTATTAGTTACCTTTTAACTTTACTTCTTGATAAGAAGGAGTTTTTATGTGCTCTGCAATTATTGTGTATCTCCTACCACCGTATCTGCCTTGTCGTGTCACTGCCAGCAAAAACCAGTAAGCCAATTAATAAACAACCTCACAACGGTTGCAGTTTTCTCTTTTTATACTTTTCTATAAAATTCAGATTCCCTAGGAGAGTTTCCCCCTTTCAGAATAAATTTCAGTATTCTTCCAAAGAAGTGGTTATTCAAGCCATCTGATAGTGATTCTCACTTTCTTGACCACATTAGATGTTAAAGTAATGCACACTTTCCATAAAAGCATGCCACTTTATTGCTGAAATATCCACTGAGACAGGTACGTCATTGCTAATAAGCCATGGAAAAAGGAGATGCAGGAAGCTATTAAGTTTGTCTTTTGGAGGAGATAGTGTGTATGTGTTTTCTTGTGAGTGATTGAGAATATCAAACAGTCCACAAGAACGTGGCTATGCTAGCTTTTGTTGCCTGACACAGAACCAGGAACATTTCCTTCTGCTTACTTTTGTTGTGTCATTCAAGGCTTGGAGGGGTGGGGAAAGAATAGACTATGTCATCTAATGTATATGAAAAATAAACTTGGAGATAAAATAGTTACCTCTGGATATCCTAATATTGTCTATCTCAACTTATTTTTAGCTTATTTCACCTCATTCCAAAATGTGTATGTAAAAAAATGTGTGCAAGGGGAAAAAAGTTTTGACAAGACATACTACAAAATGTTAGTAGATTTCTCTGGATGGAGTGATTTTCAGTTTGTGCTATGTATTTCCCTATTTTTCCTAACTCATTTGATAATGAGCATGCACTACTTCAGAGTCAAAATAATACATTTAATTTTATTTTGAAATCCACACATATAAAACACCACATGACCATGAGATAAGGATATGCTAGTAAGTGAGCCTTAACTGAATAATGTTCTTGCTGAAAAAACGAGGAATTATGCCAGATTTTTGTGAGTCCAATATTCCAGTGTACCAAAGATTGAGATCTCTTTCTAAAGGGGGAAAAAAAAGCATACACATGAGCTCCTGAAGGGGTCCTGAGTTCAAAGGAATAATATTGGTTTATGATCAAGAAAGCCAAAGGCTCATGCACATTCTTGAGTAACTCAGATTTCAAGTTCTAAGAATTATTAACTCTTAATATGTGAAACGATATTGCCTGTCCTTTTCAGTTTAAGAAAACTTATGAAAAGGACCCACTTTTAATGATTGGGGTGCATTTTAGCTTTGGACAATTTTGGCTACATTGTATAGGGTATTCCATACATAGGGTATGTAGGTATTTAGGGTATTCCATACGTAGGGTAAATAGGGTATAGGGATGGAAATGGGAATGAGAAAAAATGAGAAAGGAAATGTGAACATTACAAAAGGGAAACAATACATAAAAATACACAATAAAAATTGAATCAAGAATTAAGCACCATGAAACTTTCTCAAACCTGATCTTATTTAAACTTAGGGAAAATAGAAAATTTAATCTGTTTTAAAACCATGCCTGTTGGGGCACCTGGGTGGCTCAGTCGGTTAAGCGTCTGACTTCGGCTCAGGTCACGATCTCGCGGTCCGTGAGTTCGAGCCCCGCGTCGAGTTCTGGGCTGATGGCTCAGAGCCTGGAGCCTGCTTCCCATTCTGTGTCTCCCTCTGTCTCTGCCCCTCCCCCATTCATGCTCTGTCTCTCTCTGTCTCAAAAATAAAGGTAAAAAAAAAAAAAAAAAAAAAAAAAAAAAAACCATGCCTGTTTAAGCCTGGAAAGTATTTTCCTTAAAAAATACCTCTAACTAGGAAAAATAAATGGAATTCTAGAAGTTATGTGCACATCTGAATTACAGAACAAATCTTCATAACTAATGTTATTTTAAGGCAGGATAGGGATTTTACGTAGATTTTTTTTTCTTACTCTTCCTTTAAATTAAATATTTAAACGTTACGGTAATGGCAATTTGCAGAACGCTGGAACTGAGCTGATGTTAATAACAGCTGTTAGCACAACTGATCCACAGTACCTAATGACTTCAAATGTGTGTTTCTGCCAATTCAGCGTGAAACTGTTTTTGTTTCTTTTCTCAATTCTAAAATTGCTCCTTTATGATACAACCTCCTAGTCATCCAAATATACTCTGGCAATTATGGAATTTTATTGTTTATTATGAAAGCCAAGTAGAGTTGGAAGGATTTAGCTATCAAGCTTGCACTTATTTTTTTTTCCATAGTAAAAAAGCCAGGTATATTAATTCTGCTAAAGTTCCCTTTAGCAATTTATTTGTCTGTGTTTTTAAATCCTTGACTATCTTAAAGTGGTTAAACTAAAATATTAAAATTTATACAACTAAATGTATATATATATTTGCTGGCATACCTTGTTTTATTGCACTTTGCTTTATTGTACTTCACAGATACCGTGTTGTTTTTTAGAAACGGAAGGTTTGTGGTAACCCTGCATTGAGCACGTCTGTCAGCATCATTTTCCCAACAGCATTTGCTCACTTTGTGTCTTTGGGTTATGTCTTGGTAAATTCTTGCAATATTTCAAACTTTTTCATTATTATTGTATTTGTTCCGATGATCTATAATCAGTGATTACCACTTGCTAAAAGTTAAGATGACGGTTAGAAGCTTTTAGCAATAAAATATTTTTACTTAAGGTACATACATTGCTTTCTTAGACATAATGTTATTGCACACTTAATAGACTACAGGACAGTGTAAACATAACATTTATATGCACTGGGGAGCCAAAAAATTCATTTGACTCATTTATTACGCTATTTGCTTTATCGTGGAGGTGTGGAGCCAAATGCGCCATATCTCTGAGGTTATGCCTGTAATTGCTTGGAGAGTTTTAGGAAAAATCTATGAAGTATTTCCTAATTTTAGACTTTGAAATTGAATGGGAATTATTTGTTTTGTTCTTTGTGATGATGGTGACGATGAAGGACCAGTTACTTTAGGAACTAACACTAAGGATTCAACTAATGAATTTCCTTTAGACCTCAGCAACTCTACTTCACAGAATATAGTCTTTTAATAGTTGAGTGTCTAGAAATACCTTGAGTCAGAACTCCATTTCAACGACCTTCTTCATGTTCTTTATATGAGAATGGTGCCAATGATAATTGGAGAATATGATTACCATTACCTCTAAGATACCAACTGTGAAAGCGGGCCTGGAGAGCTGTGTATGTTAAGTCTATAAGTTCTGAATAGATCTAACCTTTATCTACTTACATTTTTAGTTTGAATTACTTTTCTGAGTTATGACATTCATTTGTTTACTTAACTGTGTATATTTTTTTGTTTTCTTTTTGTTTTTTTTTTCCCTTAAAATTGAGACTTCACAACTGCCAGAATAATATCCTGGTTTTAGAGGGTTTTGTTTTGTTTTGTTTTTGTTTTTGTTTTTGTTTTTTTAGCTCAGGTTAGCTATATTTAAAGATTTCATAAGTTTTAGTTTATCTAGGTGAAGACACTGTGATTTGAAAGAGAAGGTCATTTCTCTGGAAAGAAAACCAACTACCTAGCTCTAAAGGTTTAATGGTGTTTAAAACAATTTTAACAACCTCATAAAGAACATTCTAGTACCACTGATCACACTGAAAGATACAGATACATTTTAATGACTCAGCGGGGTCTACTTGAAGTTGAAAGCCTGTTCTAAAATTGTAGTAAAAAAGGTAAAAACATCTAAGTAAGCCTTATCGAAAAGCCATGAATAGTTCTTCCTGTGAACAGTAATCATCTGTATCCCTACCCACTAACTCAGGTCATTAAAATGCTTTAAAAAGTGCCTAATTTTTTTTTTCCTTTGTAGAAATCATTTAACTCTGGTGAATCAGCGTGCTCTGGACAAGGCTTCGTATTTCTTTTTAGACCTTCACTTATCTTATCCTTATTGTCTTTGTTAATGTCCTTGCTTTTTGTAGGACTTCTCCACTGCTCCTGGTTGGACAAAATCTTTCTCCAGGAGTCACATCCTATTCCCATACCTATACAGTGGTAAAGTTTAGCTCAGATTTAGCTCTTAATTCTTATTCATTGAAGAATAATGAAAACAATCATTTGACCCTATAGTTTTTCAATGTCTAGAGCTTTCAGAGAAGGAAATACCCTAAAATTTGTGGAATTCTCTGGTGCCTCTGAATTTTTCTTTTCAAAGCAGAGTCTTTTCAGATTTGCCTTCCTCTCAATGAAGAATTGACCTGTCAAATAACCATACCCAAATAAGCAGCAGAACTAAAGACTAAAAGCTACTTTACAAAGTCAAGTTTTACAAAATAAAAAAAAAATGTATATAATGATTTTATGTGTACAAATATTTTTTAAGAGACTTTTTTTTTAAATGTTTTTATTTATTTTTGAGAGGAAGAGAGGGAGAGAGACAGTGCGTGAGCTGGGAAGGGGCAGAGAGAGAGGGAGACACAGATTTTGAAGTAGGCTCCAGGCTCTGAGCTGTCAGCACAGAGCCCAACACAGGGCTTGAACCCACGGACTGGGAGATTATGACCTGAGCCATAGTCAGACATATAATTATTTTACTTCTAAAATCTAAATGTTAAAATCATACTTTTTGATTTAGGCAAACTTGATGAGAATTTTGGAAGGAACAACTTACTCCTTTGTATAAAATACAAAGTTTTTTACAAAGTTGTAAAATACATGTAAATTATATTTGTAAAATTCAAACCTATTTGAAAGGTACTTATTTCAGACTGCTTACATTCAAATCCCTGCCCTGCCACTTGCTAGCTGTGTGACTTTGGACATATCACTTAACCTTTCTGTGCCTCAGCTTCCTCATCTGGAAGGAAAAGAATATAGTACCTATACTGTCTATTCCATTGCATTTTTGTATGGATTAAATGCAAATTGGCACATGGTAGCCATTCAGTAAATGTGAATTGTCATCATCATCTCTTTCCCCCAGTGCCATCAGTACATATGGGTACGTATTTAGCTAGAAGAGGAACATACCTAATTTAGTGTCAAAAGAGGAGAAATTGAGAGTTAGTATACTACTCATCTGTTTACTCCAAGATGGTGAGCCAAAAGACCATCTACTAAATAAGAGGTTGTTCTTCTAGGACACTATATGTCTGATACAAGTATTTCCCCATTGTTTTGAAGGTCCGTTGGGGTGATAAAGGATCTACTGAAGAAGGCGCGAGGCTAGAGAAAGCCAAAAATGCTGTGGTGAGGATTCCTGAAGAAGTTGAGGAACCCGTCAGGCCTAGACCACCTCGTCCCAAACCCACGTACCAGCCTCCTCAGACAAAGTGGTACACACCAATTAAGGTAGTTGTTTAAATTTTGTATGATTTAACTGAGAAACCATAACTAGAGAAAATGTGACTTCTTCAGCTCCCCCAAGCTCCCAACTGTCTGAAGGAGGACCAAGGTACATCAAGTAGCAGACATTCATCATACATTCTAACAACTGAATGCTTTCTAGGCAATAAGAACCTCCATTTTTGTTATTATTTGTTTAATTTAGTAAAGAAAGGAGAGAGAGACTAAGACTTTACCTTCTTCATTGTAACTGTTCATTTATTTAGTAAGTAGAGGTTGAATACGTCCACTGAGAATTTACAAATCATGTTTCCCTTTAGGGTCGTCTTGATGCACTCTGGGCTTTGTTACGGCGGCAGTATGACCGGGTTTCCTTGATGCGGCCTCAGGAAGGAGATGAGGTTTGTATGTGGGGATGTGTTAGGAAAGAGCGGAGTGCTTGGATCGGTATAATCAAGGTAGGGAAATAATGATCAAAAAGAATTTAAAGCCCTCATCACACTTGAGGAAGGAATCATCATCTCACACAAGTTCCTATTACGTAGGGTGCTTAATAAATTATTTTCTATTGTTGCACTATATTTGCAAGTCAAGGCTCAACACAAGTCCCTTCTCAAGTAGTATGTAAAAATCATGGCCTATTGTACACATACTTTCATATGCACACTCGTTGCTTCAGCCTTTGACTTGGACGACATCACATTCTGAGGTTTTCCAAGGTGGGAAGGACAGACTGAGGACTAGTAGCAGACATATGTCCTAGCAGACTAGGACAGACTGAGGATCCTTTCTCTGGCATCTACCAGCAGAGAGGCCCAGGGAACATAGGTGAACTTCACTCACATCAACTTCAGAGGACTTTAGGTTCATTCAGGTTTGATAGGCTATATATTTTTTTAAGATGAATGATTAATGACACTAATATTTATTTTACAGTGCCAAATTAAGTTATGTTTAGTGTTATATATTTTAGCTTGGTGCTTAACATCCAAAAACATCTAAATCCTTAAAATTTTACTTCTAGGAAAATGGGGGTCATTTTAAAAACCTCTGAGCTCAACTATTTAGGAAATACAGTTTGAGACTTCTCAACAGATCATTTACCCTTTGCTTGGACCATAGGTAGAGTGAAGCAGGTGGTTTATGGAACAACCTCGTTCATTTCCAGACCACTGTAGTTAATAGAAAGTAAACTCTATTTACTCTTTAATATGCCAGCCTTTCACTGTGTGTGTCTTAAAATCATTGTTGTGCATCTTCTTAGTTTTCTGTTCCCCAGATTAGACATTAATTAATTTGTTTAATAATTTTCACCTGTAAAAGTGTTGGGTATTGTGATAGCACTAAAGATGGATTAGCTGACAAAAGCAGGCAGTGGTTCTAACATTCTTGCCAATACTGTATATATTCTTTTCACTCTTATGATTAAAATTTAGTTTTGTCTTTCATCATTTCTACTACTTCTGATTTAATTCAATAGTTTTTGAATTATATATGTGCCTTAGTAATGACATCAGGTACTAGTGAGGGGTAGATACAAACTGTAGCCTTCGCCCTTAAGAAACCTAAAACTTGTCTGGGAAACAAGACAGCTAGGAAAGAAATATTTATTCCAGAAGGTGATCTGAGCCACAGTATAGGTAGTTATCAAGTACTCTTGAGTGTACAGAAGGAAGAGAGATGAACTCTTTCTGGAGGAACTTGGGAATGCTTCTTCAAACATATAGGTCTTCTATCTTTAAATATGAATAGGATTTCAACAGGTGGAGTTAGGTGGAATGAGCTTTTCCGTGGACGAAACATCAGGAACAAAGTCTCTGAGGCAGCCAAGAGCACAGTGATTCGTGGATTACTAGTCTGAGGGTTGGGGATTGGAACCAGAATGATAGGTTGGGAATAGAAGAGAAGAAATCTTTTGAGATTGAGCACAGTAAATATTGTTATTGACAAGGCCAACCATGTGACTCTGTGATATTTGTGCCAAATAATCTACACCAATCATAAGGCATACATAATCATAGTACATGTTGGGTCAACTTTATAAAAGATTGTACAATAACTGAAATACTTGTACATCTTTTGACCCCAAATGTCCTGTCTTGTTCTCTTGTTACCCATGTCCTCTCCCCACCATACTTACTACTCTTCAGATATGTTCAGTCCATTTCCTTGAGTATGCACACTCTCTCTTGCTTTCTTTTTTTTTTTTTATTTTTTTTAACGTTTATTTATTTTTGAGACAGAGAGAGACAGAACATGAACAGGGGAGGGGCAGAGAGAGAGGGAGACACAGAATCTGAAACAGGCTCCAGGCTCTGAGCTGTCAGCACAGAGCCCGACGTGGGGCTGGAACTCACGGACCATGAGATCATGGCCTGAGCCGAAGTCGGCCGCTTAACTGACTGAGCCACCCAGGCGCCCCATCTCTTGCTTTCTTAACTCCAGGTCAAATAATATTATCCAGAAAATAATATTTAATTGTTTATATGAAATCATGATTGCATGGCACCATGGCCATAATCTGTATGGACATTCCAACATCCCACAAATTTGATTTTAAAAAAGAGAGCAACAATATTTCTTAAGTTCCAGTACCTTTTTACCTTTAGAGTATCTTTCATTTTAGAAATAAAAGTGATTCACCTAGTAAGAAAATGACCTAGAGGTAGAAATAGAATTAGGATATGGAGCATATTTTGCACTGCTAATTTTGATGTACATTTGGTGTAGGATATTAAAATGGGATGATTTGCTTTGGTAAGGCTTTATTTATTCATGAGAAGCAGACTGGCTCACCATTACCTTCTACTTACTATGGCTAGTTAAGCCCTCAAAAACTAAATGGACTGAACTGTACAATTTTCACCAATTCACTGTATGTGGACATGGTTTGTCTCCCAGGATTACATGGAGTAGAGAAAATTTTAAATTTAGGAGATTAAGATTTTCAAATGGCAGAGGCCTCCACTCCTCTGGCTATTCTTCATGTTGAATACTCCAAGTAGGCCAGAATAGAATCATTGAAGGAGTAAATTAGTCTTGGGAGGTTTTTTTGATGGCTTAAAACCATACTTACTAGTGACTGGATGCTGTAGCATGTGGCTGGGTAAAATCCTATCTTCAACTTTACTCCCCTGAAGCCAATCAGTACCTAATTAAACTCAGACTACTCAAAGTACTCATGAAAGGTTTGATACATGTGTGTGTACAGCACACATGTATACAGTAAAGACAATCATTGTCCTTCCAAACTTATTACTTTGATTTCACAAATCTATTTTTCCATTAATTTTTCCCATTAAATAATAGGGAATTGGTAAATAGTATTGTATCAGCGTAGGTATATTGATTCCCACAAAAACCGTTCGCATATCAAATAATGCACTGGAAAAATGTTATTAGCTAGTAAAGGACAATCTTTTTAAAAGAAACTTTCTTATCAACATACAAATTGGTGAAAAAATTTGCCAATAATTTTGTTATTTTCCTGTGCTCATAAAATCTTGTGCGTGTTTACCTTTGATTATACTTCTTAGAAGTATTTGTACAATGTCATACGAGGCGCGTGTGTATATATGGGCAATTTGTACGTCGCAGAAATTAAGAAGACTTTTGGAAGAATTGTCTAGTCGTTGGAAATGGATAGTTTGTTTCATATTGTCAAGGAATAAGCAAGAATGGTTTCTCATTTGTGACTTTTAAAGGAAATGATAGTCTCTTTCTTAAAAAAAAAAAGGCAAAACAAAGTTAGCGCTGCTTGGGAGACAATAAAACAATTGTTTTCAGGTTGTGGCTGATGGTTCCAAAATAACGGAACCAATGCCTAGTCAACAGCACGTTTTCCACCTTGGAAAACAATCTTGTCATTTATTCATAAGTTGTTTACTGCAGCTTCTGCCTCTTGAGAGTTTAGTTTAATAAACAAATCAGCGTACGTAGAACTAAACCCGGAGTCAAGCACATTTTACTCTGCAAGTCCCGTCACGCTGAATTTCAAGCCACATGTTCTCCTTTTATGGCTCCGGGGCCGCACCGGGCTCATTTGCAGAAGAATTCACTGCTGAATTGAAGTCCTTGATCAAGTAATTGAAGTTCAGGCATAAAGTATCAAAGCGGCGCGAGAAATCTCTGGCCCCGTCCCTCGCTCCCGCTCGCTTTCCGCGCCGCCAGCTCCTGCGGAGGTGGCGGGGTCCGCGCGCGGCGCACAGACCAGGCACGGGCTTTGATTGTGGCTGCAACTCCTCTGAGTCATGAATGTTTCAGCGCGCGGCGCGCGAGGTTAGGGCCGCGCGTCCAGGTGTAAGCTAGCAGGTTGTCGCCGACATCTGTTTGCAGCAGCGGCAGCGGCCTCCCCAGCCCGCAGCGAGCGGCCGGATTGTCAGCGGAGGTAGTTGAGAGCGGCAGAACCATTTTGGTCTCACACTCGCTGCCTGGAGGCCTGAAACACCAAAGGTAGGAGTGGGGGTGGACACAGCTGCGCTCCCAAACTTGCCTTAGGCACAAATAAAGAGATCTAATGCAGTTTGACTCCGTTGCGGTGGGGAGACGAGGACAGAAAGCCACTTCAGAGACAACTTAACGCTGCAACATCTGCCGCCAAGTTTCCAGGGAGTGACGGGGGACAGCAGGTACAGATTGAAGTCTCCACATAAACAACCTCCATTAAGCCATGGACTCTTTTGAAGGGCCTCCATCAAACATGCTGGAGTCCGCAGCAGGAGTTTGTTTGGTTTTCAAAGCGGTGTTTTGTTTTTGCAATAACAAGGTAATTTATAAATGATGCATTACCACGCGTTCTCCTTTTTCATTTGAAAAGTGAGAGTTGGAGAAGCAGAAAGGCAAAGAAAGAAGAAAGCGCGGCACTAGTTTTGGAGTTGTTCCACAAACCAATTAAATCTCCAAGGAGCTTCTTGGCTGTGATGGAGGTTATGTTAACCTTCAGACCGCAATCCCTCATTCACCAGTAAGCAGACATAAATTTATACGCTGCAATAGAAGAACCCTGGTAATAGTAACACCCATAAAGCGCATCCACTCTTTGCTTTTAAACTTCTGTCATGCGGCTTTTTACTACTTGGGGTGAAATGAAATTAGATTTTTTTCAGATGGATGTAAATTTTTAGCAAAACAAAATTGAGAAAATTCTATTCGCTTTAATTTCCTATTTATAAAAGACTTTACTTAATGCCTATAGTTGGATAGTAAAAATACAATTGTAAGTCAAAAGTAAGAAGTGCATGTTCAAGGAAACATTTTTCTTTCTGAGGGGTTTTTCTGCTCTCCCACCTAGATTCAGCCAGAGAAAAATTCAAGAACGTGTATACTTTTCAGTGGCAGTATTGCAAAAGCTCATAATTGTGCACACACTCGTGTGACATAATTAGAATTGGTTTAAACATTAGTGTGACAAATAAAGCTCCAGGGTACAGTAAGATAATATTTTATGGTAACGTAAACTGTTATTATTAATAAAGTTTAGGCTCCCTCACCTGAGGAAATACCTGCAAGGCTACTCTGAGATAAAGAAAAGGTGCTAACTCAGAGGTATCCTTTGGAGTGGGAATAGCCAGGGAACAATGGCCTAGGGAGACCTGCTAGACTGTGGCAAAGTTTTCCTCAGTCAATAGTGAAATAAGCAATCGAAGTGCATAGTGAGTTTCCAATTAAGCTAAATTTATGCTGAGAGGACTTTTATTAATCGTACAGATATAATTTTCAGTTTTTGAGATGATTGATGGTAGCTGCATTAAAAGACAAAGTCCATTTTGACAGAAGCCAATGTCAATCCTCCAATTAAAAAAAAAAAAAAAATCTGCAGGGAAAAAGAATCCCTGAGAACATAGATAGCACAGGCTCATTTAAAAGGCACCAGAGAGGGGCGCCTGGGTGGCTCCATCAGTTGAGCCTCCGACTTCCGGCTCAGGTTATGATCTCGAGGTCTGTGAGTTCTAGCCCCGCGTCGGGCTCTGTGCTGACAGCTCAGAGCCTGGAGCCTGTTTCAGATTCTGTGTCTCCCTCTCTCTCTGCCCCCCTCCCCCCCCCCCCCCCCCCCCGTTCATGCTCTGTCTCTCTCTGCCTCAAAAATAAATAAATGTTAAAAAAAATTTTTTTTAAAGGCACCAGAGAAACCTGATAACCTCAGTGGCAAATGATTAAGGCTGGGCCTCTGATGTTTATATCTCTAGTTCTAGATTTATGTTCACTCCTCTGCCTGTCCTGCATCTGCATTCTCAAGTTCAAAACAAACCGGCCTCACTGTCTTCAATGGCAGCTTTTTCAATGATCCTAACCTCCTGAGGATCGCTGTTGAAGTCCGTCATGCTTACAAATACCCCAGTGCTCAGTGCTATTATTAAGTCACTTCATCTTGATACTGAATAGCATTTTGGTAGCAGAGATTTTGTGTCACACTGCCTTTAAGTTCCTCATCACATTTGCAAAATGTAGACCACTTGTGGGTGTTTATGAACAGATTGAAACCTTCACTCACATGATTTGAAATTTCAAATGTTTTCAGTGCTTGGAAGTATGCAGCTAATGACTGCATTTTTACACTTAGTTTTTAGGTTCCATCTTAATATTTTGTATCATATAGCTGGACTTTGCAATCAATTTTAAGTGCTATAAGAAAACCCTTTATTTTAGCCTGAGTCATTAAGTCCATACTATTCACAAAAATGCCCCTGGGGCATTGAGGAGGGCACCTGTTGGGATGAGCACTGGGTGTTGTATGGAAACCAGTTTGACAATAAATTTCATATTTAAAAAAATGCCCATGGTACTTTCAGATCTTTTCTTTTTTTGAATTCTTAACTCAGAAAAATATTGAGATATTTTAAAACTCAGATGATTACCTTTATTTTTGTAAGGTCTGAAATTTTACATGATCCTTTAAACTAATTATGATGTGATATCGCTGGGAAAGAAAACCATCAGATTTTTCTACCCTCTTTGTTATCACCAGTGCCTTTCATTCTTATTATCTCTTGTCTTAATATCTTAGGGCATTCTGAAAATACCTAAAATGTCCCGTTTAAACTAGTAGAAATAATTTACTTGGTTTATATACATTTGAAAGATAAATTTTTACTAGAATAATACAAGATAGACCTGCCATTATTACTACAATCCCACTAAGTGTATGTGTGTGTGTGTGTGTGTGTTTACTGTAAATATTTTTGTGTGTATACCTATAGAACATATTTTCTCTGTGTGTATGACATCAGCTAATGCTTGTTTAAGTAGAAAATAACAATTTCATGAAATAGAGTGCTTTTTTGGATACCATTTCTTAGCTTAAATAAAACTCTCTCTTAATTATGTGTATAAGCTGACAAAAGTGTTGACTTCAGTTTAGTTCCCTAAAGTGAAATATAGAATATGTGAAATGTAATGATTTAAATTATAGAGGAAGACTTATTTTTTCAAAGAAAGTATAAATAAATCTAGATACTTACTTGGCTTTTTAACCCCCCAAACCAGGCATAATTTGTATTTAGTGGCCTCATACATATTTTATGTATCAACTTATAAATAAGTTTAGGTAGAGAGATTTCTCGGTTAAAATTGATCAACAAGTTTTTGATTATCAAGAGGCAAAAATTATTATATTAGCATGAATACCCTCCTTCCAAAGCATTGTGCTGATTTTAGAAATAAACTTTTTTTTTTCATCATCCGTGAGCCTTGGCACACTAAAACAATACTTTAAAAATACCAAGAGTTAATGTCAGTTGTCTAGGGCTAAATACGTTATTTTCTTAGGCTTAATATACAGCATTGCTGTAGAACATCTTGAGGACATCAATTCAGTCATCCAGCTGGGAGCAGAAATGTCAGCACAGATATAATTTTTAACTTCTCTTTTTTACCGTTTTGAGTACTTTATGTATGGCCTTTTAATAATGTTAATTGCAGAAGATTAAGTATATTTAAGTAAATCATCTTATAATTCCTAATGATTTACAAAAATGTATATTATCCTGCATATATTAAATATTAAGTTTTCAATTTAGAGCTCAAAGGACACAGTCCAAGGGGTGGGGGGAAGTGCATCATTTTTGTAGACAGTTTATTATTTTACCAAAGCACATTACGATGGTGCCTTCATGTCTACCAGAGCCCCAATTTATAAGTTTAGTTTAAGGAGAGCTTCATAACTCAGTTAAGGAAATTGGCTTGAGTAGGAAGCTTTTATTGTTCCCTTATTCTTAAAAAGGAATTTGTATTAACACATTATACAAATGTATATACTTTTAAGGAATGTCTTTTCTTGCTAAATATCTTTCATTTTTATTTCTAAATAAAATAAAATACTAGTATTTTTATAATGTACCCTTTTAATCTCTAAGTAAGTCCTTTTTAAAATTACTTCACATAATCTTTGTATTTTCCCTTAATTCTGCCCTGAATCAAATCACAACCTCTAACACTTGAAAAACTTAAAACTTATATAATTTTGAAGTATAAAATAAAAATGATTTACTTTTCAAACTTTGCAAGAAGTTGTTTAAGAATACCAGGGGCGCCTGGGTGGCGCTGTCGGTTAGGCGTCCGACTTCAGCCAGGTCACGATCTCGCGGTCCGTGAGTTCGAGCCCCGCGTCAGGCTCTGGGCTGATGGCTCAGAGCCTGGAGCCTGTTTCCGATTCTGTGTCTCCCTCTCTCTCTGCCCCTCCCCCGTTAATGCTCTGTCTCTCTCTGTCCCAAAAATAAATAAAAACGTTGGGAAAAAAAAATTAAAAAAAAAAAAAAGAATACCAGTAGACATTTGTTTACCATTGTATGACTTTGGCTTAAAAATTAATTCTTTTATTTCAAAGGGTTATGAGAAATTTCTTGTTTATTTTTCTTTTTGCTTTTTTTTTTTTAATTAATGAGATTGAGATGGTTTTTGCAAACTTGTTCCCATTTCAAAGCGATTTTATTCTCTGATATACCTCCTATCTTTCTCCTAGAGAGCTCTTTTCATTTAAGACTGTGGAAAAAAGGAATGCATCTAATTTCCTAAACTTTAGATTCCCGTAATGTTTCTTAGCAAGCAGGTTAATGTAGTGAAAATAATATATATTCTATTTATATTTTAGAGTCTTCTCCGGTACTAAGCACATTTCGGTTTTGGGTCAAAATTAGATGTTTTTTTTTTTTTTCTTAAATCAAGCACTGTTTCCTGCTTACAATAAATTCTTCTATTAGAGCCATTTCCTGACACTAATGATATCTTAACAAAGAGTTTATAATGAATTCAATAAATTTTATTCAAATAGCATTAAGATCTACCCTAATGAGAATTGGCTATACACACACAGGAATATATGGTTTTGCAATTATACACACTGATATCATATTATATATCAAATCATATCTTACTTGCCTAACAAAGTAAATCTGTAAAACATATTTCAATGAAGAATTCAAATAGGACATCTATATATATAGTGTAGAGATAAAAGCTCTAGAGTTAAGAGTGTTTATTCTCTGATTTCTTTCTCTACAGCTTTCATTTTTCTCTCTTCTCCTTCCTCCTAACTTTTATTGGTTCCTCAGGTTTAACCTTTGGTCTCCTGGTATTCTCACATCTCATTCTTCTCTAGAGATCACATGGACTTTCACTGCTTTGCTATCATCATTAAGTACATCATTTTTAGTCGGTCCCTTCCTCTCTCCTAAATTCTACTTGCACGTCTCTGAGAGCTTATATGAATTTCCTCTTGAATGTTCTCTTGTCACCACATCATCTGTGTTCACCTGGATTTCTACTGTATTCTTTATGTATGGCTTTCAAATTATAATTAGCGTATAACTTTTCAGTCTGTTCATCTCTGCCCCTCACCTGATGTATCTCAGCTGAGACCCAGCTGACTTCATGATTCCCACCAATGCAGTGAGCACAGTCAAGACTTTAACTTTCTCATTCTGGATAGGAAGTCCTGTGCCAACAAATCACAATATTTCACTATAATGTGCACAAGATATTGAACAGAACTGTGTGTATTAATGTCTCTTAGTTCTATTATAATTGATGGAAAATAAAGATGAGCTGTTGAGGAATATATGCATTAGACTCTAGTGACTCTTGAGAGACACATCACTTTGACTTTGTACAATTTCAAAGCTTTTATTATCACGACTTATGATTTTAGGTTCATGATTTTTCCCCTGAGACTATGGGACTACAAAAATCAAGACACAGAGCAGTTAGGAAATTTGATAAATTTGAATTAATTCTTATAAAGATATAGCTGAGGATGCTGATACATAAAAATGTTATTTATATGGTGCTAAGATTTATCATTTTGGATGATGAATAACTTTTATAATTAAATCTATTAAACATTTTCTGAGTAATAAAAGCATGACACAATCTTTTCCTTTTAGGTGGAATTCTGAATAGATGAAGGCTTGTAATTTTTATTAATTCTCTTTATCAAGATATGTTTATTATTTTGTTGCTTGCAGCTTCATTCTGCTTATTTTTTTCTAAAACAGATTTAATCTTTGTTTCATATTTGATCCAAGAAGAGTTTTCAGTGATTGGGATTCTTGTGAAGCCTGTATTTGTCCCAGTGAAATCATACATTAATGTCAATCTCTTCCATAATCATCTTTCTGCAGGGCTGTATGTGGCTTATGCTAGCCTCTGAGTTCAGTTTATAGAAATGCTGGCTCTTCCCAGCAAACAGAGAGAAGGGAGCTGCTGATTGAATTCAGTTCCTACTCTCCAGAAGAGGTGTGATGTCTTTATCTATCCTCTGAATCCAGATTTATGAACTAGTCCTGTGCTCTTAACTAGATTAGTTCCTTTTCCATTAACCGCTTAAAGTAGGGCAGAGCTGTCTGAGCTGTTGGTTGTAAATTTGCTAATGTCTACTTCGTTAATCTCAGATACAAAAGGCAACAGATAACAGGAACAAAGTTTTGGGACCCTGTGTTTTCACAGCCTGAAATGAGCGTGGAGTGGTCACAGGAATGAGAAATTAGAGATAAGAAGGACTGCTACATTGAAGAAAAGGGAATGACTTCTGTCATTAATCTTAATTAATTGCCAAGAGTTTTAAATCTGAGTTATTAATACTGAAGCTAAGCGCTTAATACACTGTTCATACTTTGGCATCAGATGCTCTTTTATGAGATAAGAGGTTTAGGAGGGGAGGGGAGAAGAGGGAAGAGGAGAGGAGGGAAGGGGAGGGGAGGGGAGAGAAGGGGAGAGAGGGGAGGGGAAGGAGGGGAGAGGAGAGGAGAGAGACTTACATAAATATTTTCATTTACATCTTTCAAACATTTCCCTGGGTTAATATTCAGGCCTTCACCTTTTGACAGTTACTGTAGGGCAGTTAGGAATTATGGACAAGTAACAATAAATCCAAATAAAATCCCTAGGTATAGCATCAGCAGTAAATCTGAATAATATTACTTTACTGGTTACCAGCATACAAAATACTTCACTGAAGATGACATGTCAGATTATGGGCTGAGATAGAAAGAGGGAGGATCAGGAGCAGAAAGAGGAAAGGAAGAAAGAGGAAAAAGAAATGAAAACTGGGGAGGAAAAATGATTCCTCTTAAGCACATGCGGGCAAAAGGAGGTTCAAGTGTTTATTAAGTAATAAGCTGCAGATTATATGTTTGTAGGGCTTCCTGCTCTGCTGGACTTCAATTTGGAATGAAATTGACCCTCAAAATGACTAAGCCATCTTCTTAAAATCTCTTTGTTTTTCTCCCCCCTGTGGCTGTTCCATTCATGTTTGTCAGGTTAATCTCCCTTCACTATTAAATCTATGCTATTATTCTGTGATACTTTTCAACGTGAAATCACAGCAAACTGTATTCATTGTATTTTGTCTGTGAAAAACGGCTTGCAATTCTTGCAGAAGAACTCCTTAAAAAGCACACAAGGCTCCAAATTTAAGAACATGATTTCGGTCTTATGTCTCATGTTCTCCATGCATTTGGACAAAATAAAAAAAAAAAAAGGTCTGTAATGAAAATATGCGACACGCTAAATCCATTTAGTTTCTACATGTATATCTTACTTCTGATAACTGTGAAGTCAGTTTCAGTAGAAAGTTGTCATCAGTGGCTTGAATGTTATTGTGTGCAAATTTGAAATCCCAGATTTGGCTGTGAGACATATGTTTATTCTTTGCAGCAATGTTTCCTTTTATGTTAGCTTTAAATGTAAATAGGGGAAAAATGTGAAAGTGAAATAGTATTTATTTTACGTATTCAGCTATTTATTTTGTACCGAGTAATTATTGGAGAGACAAGCAAAAATCTGCAGGTGTCAAGGGTTTAGATTTTAATTTATAGTCCATGCGGAGCCAGTAAAGGATTGGAGCTGGGCAGTAACATAAATAACATTAGAACTGGGCTCTTGGAAGGTTCTCAAATAAATTTGTGACAGGACTGGAGATAATTTGTGTTTTCCTGTATGGTTTAGCCTTGCTTTCAATGTTTTTGTCTTTGAATATAATCTTTCATCATGAGTCACAAAAAAAGACTTTATATAAATTTTGGTATAGAAAGTGTGGTGGATTGTCAAGTCATCAAGTGGTTTCTTGGGTAAAGTAACGCTTTTCCAATAGGAATCCTATCTTTTGTTCTTGCTGTTGTTGTTGTTCTTGGGTGGATATCAACTTAGGTTTATTAGCTACAAAAAAAAGAGATTCCTGGCTTCAGATATTTTTCTTGGTATTACCAAGGCTCAGGCTTGTAATACCGATAGATAAAAATGCATGCGTGTGTTCATGTGTACATATGCATGTATATGTGTGGTGTTTATGTATCTAATGGGGGTGACAGTGCTTTGTACTTGTTGAGGGTGCTCTTAATTTCAGGAAGGAGGAAATCTTTCATAGGATAGATTCAGAACTCAAATTAGCTAACTGTCATTGACTATGTTTTACGTATGTTCTGTATATTCAGTTCCTCACAGTGCTAAGAGTTGGGTACCGTATTATTCCCATATTACAGATGAAGAATATGTGACTCAGAGATATTTATTTTTTTTTATTTTTTTTTAATGTTTATTTATTTTTGAGACAGAGAGAGACAGAGCATGAACGGGGGAGGGGCAGAGAAAGAGGGAGACACAGAATCTGAAACAGGCTCCAGGCTCTGAGCTGTCAGCACAGAGCCCGACGCCGGGCTCGAACTCACGGACTGCGAGATCATGACCTGAGCCGATGTCAGACGCTTAACTGACGCCATCCAGGCGCCCCGACTCAGAGATATTTAGTGAATTTCCCAAGGTGACATTGCTGAAAAGTAACTGAACTTAGATTCAAACCCAAGTTTTTTTGATTTCTGGTTCAGTGAGCAACTCCATTGTGCCGTGCTGTTATTTTACAGTGCAGCACTTTATTTTTCTCCCTCTTTCACTCAATAACAGATTGAATGAAGACTATTATACATATAGGAAAGTACTTTTAAATAAATTTCAATTTTGAGTCTGATTCTCATATGGAAATTATTAATATTGTATTGATGCCAACGTCAATAAGTCATTTTGGAATATATACAGAATGCATGCATGTTCTATTTCTGTATATTATATAATGTACATTTAATTTTGCATGCATTTGTAAATAGAAGATAACATTTAGAAGTGGCAATAAATTCCATAGAAAGTTAATAAGCTGCATCTGTAAATAAAAGATAGTATTTAGAATTGGCAATAAATTCTACAGAAAGTTAATAAGAATCTTTTGCATCATAAAGGACCTTAGAAGTTGTGTAATTCATCACCTTTCTACGCAGAAACTTCCCCTCCATTTCAGTTCTATGCCCCAGAAGGTAGAGCATGTTCAGAGGAACAAAAGGGATGAAATATCTGTGTATTCCAGGAACAGTTGTGTTCTAGGCTGGCACAACAGCGTCAGAATTGGGGAAGTAAGTTATGAGAAGAAAGCAGAATTACCGAAGTTCTAACGCGCTTGGTGATGTATTGGCAAAATCACTACACTGGGGGTCCAGAGACTTGGATCTCTGTACTGTCATTGATTAGCTTGAAGCCCAGCATAAATCTCCTCCTCTCTCTGGTCCTCAGTTTTCTCATTTATGTATAGAGAAATAAATGATCACAAGGATACCTTTGAATTCTTGCAGTCTGGTCTTTTTTTTCTAATTCCAACTAAGCCAGTTATATGAAGACAGGGCTTTTCCTGTAATGTTCCCTGGGGTATCCCCAGGACGTAGTGCATTACCTCTCAGAGAGTAGGCTTTAATAATAATCTTTGATGAATGAAAGTTTGTGTAAGTAGAAAGTTTGATCTACTGTTTACAAACCTGTTTAAACTAATTTATACTTTTTTAGTAATTAGACATTTTGTCAGCCCATCAGTAATTTAATAATACATAGAAACAACCTGAAACTAATATAATACTATTTGTTAACTACACTGGAATTAAAATAAAAAAATGATAATACATATAAACATTTTACAAGTTACCATTAGAGTTAAAGAATAGTATATATTCCTCACAGTACTTTGGAGTATGTCTGAATAACTGTAATAGTATAATGATTTTAGATCCATAATATATATTTTGCTACTATTATGCTTTAAATAAATTAAAAATAACTGCATATAGAAGGAAGTAGAAAGAATACAGATTTAAGAGAGCAGCATAGTTAAATTTTATGCCAGTTTTCTGTCTTTATAAGACTACTCTATTACTGCTTTTCTTCTTTCAAAATAAGAGAAGATATTTATGTGTGATATTGGATTATCTCCATTGTCGTTTTTGATATGTTGCAATTTCCTGCATTGTGTCACAACTGCAAAGTAATTTCAACACAAAGTTTCTTTTATTTAATGCTGTTATAAATAGTGAAGTACTAATGTGTTTCTGTCATTAAATATATATAGCTAACATGGAACCCTTCTCCCATTGGGTCACTCTGAAATTGATTTTCCAACTTGAGTTATCAGTAGTGGACAAATGTTAAATGAAAATCAATCATTTTGATTTAAATTAACCAAATACACTCCTTGTATTAAGTGGTCTTTTCCCCTAACTAGATGACAAATAACACTTTTGGTGACCTCTAGCCTTTGAAAGCTTTTAACATAAACCTCTAAGGACAATGGTTTTTATCATAGTTTTATTCTTATAGTAGAATTATTTTACTACTCTTGATCAGTTAGATAAAAACATATTTTAGGTATTCTTTATATATTGAAAAATCCTGAGTTAATATTGGCATCAAATTCTTAGATCTTTAATATTTCAAATATATATCAGAAATATTTCATTAAGGGGGCACCTGGTTGACTCAGTTGGTTAAGTGTCCGACGTTGGCTCAGGTCATGATCTTGTAGTTCATGAGTTCAAACCCTGTGTTGGGCTCTATGCTGACAGCTCAGAACCTGGAGCCTGCTTCAGATTCTGTGTCTCCCTCTCTCTCTGCCCCTCTCCTGCTCATGCTCTGTCTCTCAAAACTTAATAAACATAAAAAAAAAGAAAGACTTCATTAAGAATACAATGTGGATATAAATAGCAACATGTTATTGGGAATTATAAAGATGAAGACATGGAAACACAGCAACATTTAGTAATCTTTAGCTTCTTTTTTTTTTTCTGGATCATAGATTATATGGTAGTTTTGTTTTTAATTTTTTGAGAAACATCCATACTGTTTTCCACAGGCTGTACCTATTTATTTGCTTATTTATTATTATTATTTTTAACTGAAGTATAGTTGAGACATGATGTTATGTCAGTTTCAGGTGTACAGCATGGTGATTGGACCGGTCTATATGCCATGCTCTGCTTACCACAAGTATAGCTACCATCTGTCACCATACAGCACCATTACGGTACCACCCACTGGGTTCCCTGCACTGTGCCTTCTATCCCTATGACCTTAAAACAGGCAAAGATACGGAGCCTGGGTGGCTCAGTCGGTTAAGCGTCTGACATTGTCTCAGGTCATGATCTCATGGTTTGTGGGTTTGGGCCCCACATCAGGCTCTGTGCTAGCAGCTCAGAGCCTGGGGCCTGCTTTGTGGATTCTGTGTCTCCCTCTCTCTCTGCCCCTCCCCCACTTGCACTCTGTCCTCCTTCTCTCTCAAAGATAAAATAAACATTAAAAAAAAAAACAGGCAAAGATAAAAAATCAGGAAAGACCCCGATGTGACATAGATCTTAGGTAATTATAGTGATGTTGGGACAGTGTCAGGATCCAAAACTGTGATGGCCAGCATTGAAAATCAAAACTTGAATAGACTTTAAAAAAATTGCTTAAGAATTTAGTTCTATGGAAGGCAGCACACCTCACCATCATTATTGATACCATCATTAATTTAAAAACCCAGCATTATTTATAGAGAAGCAGCTCTGTGCCAGGTACTGTGCTAGTGACTTGTATATGTTGCTCTAATTTTCAGAGCAACTCACTGCAGAGTATGTTTATCCCCATTTTATAGATAAGGAAACTGAGGCTCAGAAAGGCCAGGTAATTTGTCAGAATCACACAGGTAGTTGGTGAGTGAGTGATATTAACGTTCTTTGAAATTTAAATACATTATTGGAGGAATTTGTTTGCCAATTAAATTCTACTTTAATTTATGTTTTAAAGCTAATTGACCAATTGTACAGAAAATGCACCACAGTTTAAAATTCATTGTTTTAGTTGTAATATATAGGCTCATGCATTGAATTGAGAAGATCATACCAATGAAATTAAATTGAAAAGGCCAACATAGACATGGGAAATGCTACTAAACTATTTAAATAACCTAAGCATCACTAGTGACTATTTAAACATAAAATATTCAAAACATAAATATTAAGCATTTTAAACGCAGTGTTGTAAATATTGGGGTCAGAAAATCATTTGTGGATTGATTTTTGATCATCTACAGATACTATACAAGGACCAAGGCTTAGGAACTATTATAAAACATATTTTCCTTAAAAAAAAGAGAGAGATATAAGTAGTGGTAGCAAATAAATCAACAGGTTACTCTTTTTATTTTTTTTAGACTTAATTCCGGTGCAGTTATCATACAGTGTTATATTAGTTTCAGGTGTACAATATAGTGATTATCACTCAGTGCTCCTCATGATAAGTGCACTCTTAATCTGCTTAACCTATTTCATCCATCCCCCCACCTACCTGCCCCTCTGGTAATCATCAGTTTGTTCTCTATAATTAAGTGTCTGTTTTTTGGTTTGTCTCTCTTTTTTCCATTGATCATTTTCTTTCTTAAATTCCACATATGAGTGAATCAGGTGGTATTTATCTCTCTTCGACTGGCTTATTTCATTTAGCATTGTACTGTCTAGATCCATCCATGTTGTTGCAAATGGGAAGATTTCATTCTTTTTTATGACTGAATAATATTTCGTTGTCTATAAATACCACATCTTCTTTATTTATTCATCTATCGATGGTCACTTGGGCTGCTACTGAGCTTGGCTGTTGTAAATAATGCTTCAATAAACAGGGGTGCATATATTCCTTCGAATTAGTGTTTTCATATACTTTGGGTAAACACCCAGTAGTGTGATGATTGGATCATAGGGTAGTTATATTTTTAATTTTTTGCAGAATCTTTGTACTTTCTTCCACAGAGTCTGCACCAGTTTGCATTTCCACCAACAGTGCAAGAGTGTTCCTTTTTCTATACATACTCTCCAGCACTTGGTTCTTGTGGCGTGTTTTGGTTTTTTGTTTTGTTTGTTTGTTTTTTGAGAGAGAGAGAGAGAGAGCCCACATGCATGTGCAAGCGAAGAAAGGGCGGAGTGAGAGAGAGAATGTTAAGCAGGCGCCATGCCCAGTGCAGAGCCCAATGTACTTGATCCCATGTACTGATCCCATGATTCTGTTTTCGACGAGGCCTCTTGAAAGATTTTCATGTCATAGCATGCTGATGTCATTATTATTTTTGTTTTTATTTTGCTGAGAAAATACCTCTTTACCAAATTATAAGAAATAATAAGTCTTTTTTATTCCCAGGTTATGTTCAGTGTGCTCCCTTCCATATAAAGATACTAATATTAATAGTGATAGTAGTGATGAATTTATGTAACTGAAGGAATTAGGACAATGTTTATATGAACTAAATTTTAAATCTGAGGTTATAAGATTTAGAATAAATAGTTTTCTAGTCATTTCTAAACATTGCTTTGTTTTTGTAAGTAAGAACAAGGAAAACACAGGAATAATTAATGATAATACAATTATAATATATGGTCTAGAAGTTTACAGGTGAATATTCAATTTTGAAAATTATGAATGCTAGAATTTTATTTCTTGGTGTGTGGAAAAATGAACATTTAAACACATTTGTTACTTTTGTCTTTTCTGAAGTTTTGGTTAAAATGTTTTTGAATAAAATTAGAACAAGAGGAAAATGAACTACAGTCTTGTCAATCAACCCTTTAAAAAATTTAATGATAACTAGATAGTCCCTACTTACTAGGAATTTATGGTCTATTGGGGCAGAGATCAAGAAAAGCTCACAAATTGTAACTCAAAGCAAATCGGGTAAAGTTCAATTAACAAATAAAAACAAAAAATGAAGCCAGTTGAACAATCTAGATGGTTTCTAATTCTTAATCCAACTTTCTACTATTGTATTGCCTGAAATATATGACTATGTTGCTTTTGATAAATATTGTATTTTGAAGAATTAAAATATTTTTTGCTTTATATCAATTCTTAATAATATATGCATGAATGTGTTACAGATAATCTATAATACGTATTTATAATATGTATTTATAGCAAAGCCTGGTCTCATATACATATCTACATATGCATATATATGTATGTATGTATATATATATGTATATCTCCATAACTGCAATTCCAGAAACAATTGGTAGTTTAAAATAATGAGAGGCATAAAAATAAAATGATTCACTTCTTTTTGAACACTCACTACTTTAAGCTATCTTTGAGACCCCAAAATATTTAGTACACAGTCCTCGATGAAGTTATAATCTACTCAAAGGACCAAGAATGCACATATAGAAAACAAGATAATGGAATATTTAAATACCAATTCAAGGCAGTAACAAAGAGATGTTGTGAAAGTATCGTTTGCTTTCCAGATGAATGGTCTAGACATTAATTGCTATTGGAGTTATCAGGGAAGAGCACTTCAGACTAGGAGATTAGTCTGAAGGAGATTAGCACTTCAGACTAGGCTAGTTAACAAATGAAGAAATAAACATATGAGTTAACTTTGAAGGATTTGTACAGGTGGAAAAGGTAGGAAAGTTAACATTTGTTCTAGGAGAGTGGTTCAAGTATTTTCTCTAGGAACTTCCAAACTATTTGGGGGAAATAGTAGGGAATAAATCAAGGTCATGTCCATTCTCAAGGGTCTAGGATATTAGACTTAACATGTAGCAATCAATGTCCAGCACATACTTATTGCTCTGTGTCTCAAGTTTTTTTTAAAACCTTTGCCCCACCAAAGATATTTTATTGAATTCTGTTTTCTTCATGAAAACGTTTTTATTTTTTAAATTTATTTTTAATGTTTATTGACTTTTGAGAGAGAGAGAGAGACAGTGTGTAAGAGACATGAACTGTGAGATCTAAGGTGAAATCAGACGCTTAACAGCCTGAGCCACCCAGGTGCCCCCATGAAAACATTTTTCAAAGGAATTAGCTTGGTGATCCACACTATATATACTCCTGGATAGGTTGAAAGAGAGAACAGAAGAAGGCTGGACTAATGCAGGAGGAAGGGACAATGGGATTTCATCAGAATGGGAAATAGGAATTAGAAAGGGGCTCCTAACAAGACTTCATTACTAAGTGGCACTAGAGAGAGCCATACATCTAGAAAGAAAGAGAGGCCGAAGAAAGAAGAGAAAACACCTGAGGATGGTGCCATGGAATTGAGCTTGAAAAAAAAAAGTTGGAAATGCTCAGTAGGAAGTTGGAAATACTAGATGTGTCAGAAAAATCAGACCTGGATATGGAGACCGGAGAGGCTCCTTATGTAATTGAAACTGCGGCAGTGTTTAAGAGATTGAGGATCATTTCGTCCTACTTTATATCACGTATTTTCTCTCTTGCAGATCAAAACCACATCTGTTTTATTTTATTGTTTTAATTAGAACTATTTTCCTGACCACTCGTTGGCAGTTGTTTTTATTTCCCAATTCTTTGCCATTTTTGGTAGCGTGAAAGATACAAAAAAGGAAGGGTTTGAATAATCTACGATGGAGGGTGGATGGGCAGAGAGAATGGAGAAGAAGGGAGAAGAAAGAAGAAATAGTAGCTTTGGTTTGTAAAATTCTGTAGCTATTAACTTGTAGCTGTTTAGAGCAGCTTAATTCTTTTAAGAGCTAGAGATATATGTAGCTACCAGAGATGTGGTTTTTCTTCTAAAGCAGTGAGAGTTTCACAAATGAACATGGATAGTAACTGAGAGATGTGGGTCTGTAGGTTCTTGTGAGCTATTGTATCTGAAAACAATGTTAAAGAATGATGTGAATGATGATTTTTTTTTAAAACAAATTAACGTTTTATTTTTGAGAGAGAGAGCAAGCGCACAAGTGGGGTAGGAGCAGAGAGAGAAAGCGACAGAGACAGAGACAGAGACAGAATCCCAAGCAGGCTCCAGGCCCTGAGCTGTCAGCACAGAGCCCAATGCAGGGCTCGAACTCATGAGCTGTGAGATCATGACCTAAGACAGTTAACTGACTGAGCTACCCAGGCGCCCCATGAATGATGATACTTGATGTATTAAATGGTACAGATAGTAACTACTGCAGTCTTAGAGTATGAATGAAGATATGATAAAGGAAATTGGGGCCTTTTTCTACAACTATTTCTAAGATTGATGATCCAACAGAGAGTGTCAGGATGACTGTTCAGTTAAAAAGAATATACCAGATACTGAATAAAATAATATTGAGTGGGAATTTTTTAAAGAAGTTTGCTAGTGGTTTTATAAACTTAGTTGGAATGATGCATATTCAAAGAGGACAGCACTGATATGATAGCCATTCTGTTCCCTTCCTACGCGTATAAATATAGTCATCAGTTGTATGCCTTATTTTTAAAATATTGGACCATAATTCAGAAGTTATAGTAGTTATAAGTTGATGTATTTTTCAGCAAAACTTTGTAAGAATATAAGAGTATGTAAGAATACGTTCCTTGGAGAAAACAATCTTAATCTAGATTTGATCAGTTTGTTCAGTGGATTAGCAGATAACAAAACTTTATCCCATAGCTTCTTTGTGCCAGCTGTGTTACATTTGGTTTTTAACTTAATCCTTATAAAGAGTAGGTTTTCCATTATGCACAAAGGAATTTAACAAAAATAAAACAGTGGTTTGTTTAAACTCAGAGTTTGACGACATCAAAGCTCTCACTTATATTACCCTGGAATTAGTGCCTTATAAAGCCATAATCTACGAAGGAGTAAATTCTTGGGGCATTGAGGACACTGAGATTTTCTGTGCATGTTTCTGTATATATTATTACTTCTATTTTCTAAGCAGATGTAGTAAAGCCCGCACTTTCCCAGGAAGGACCTCCATAGAGATAAGGATTACGGCAGTATGGTTACCCACCTGGGACAGTGACAGGTGCTGCAGCCGAATCCAGCCCTTGTCATCATTAATGACCTGCATGTGACACTTTATCCCAGCCATCCTTGTTTAGTGTACAGTGTATTGCATTAAAATAATTACTACCTGTCACCCCCTATTTAACAGAGCTCTTGGTCATCCCAGACATGTGAGCATCATGTGACATACCAAACCCATGTTAGCTCCTGTGCTCTCATCCTCTTTGTGGATACCTGTGTCCTCTGCCTTTCTTCTTTTCTCATGGTGTTCCGATACACTTTATACTTAAATGAAGCATTTTCATTTTGTCATTCATATTGAAAGTTCATCTCCTTTGTTTTAAAAATAATGGCCAAAGGATGTACAGTCTCTGTTTGTCCTGCTAAAAATACTGGAGAGCTAAAGTAGAAATCAGAGGAAGGAATGGGACTCAAGGAAACATGATGACCAAATCCAGAGTGTAAATCCTGTACAGAGGGTATTATAATGCTGATAAGAAAAACTTCGTTTTAACTTAAATCTGAGTTACTTCCGAGGACAATTTTCTTTTCTTCCTCCCTTCTTCTCTTCTCTTCTCTTCTCTTTCTTTCTTTCTTTCTTTCTTTCTTTCTTTCTTTCTTTCTCTCTCTCCTTTCCTTCTTTCTTTTCTTTTCTTTTCTTTCTTTCTTTCTTTCTTTCTTTCTTTCTTTCTTTCTTTCTTTCTTTCTTTCTTTTTCTTTTCTTCTCCTCCCTCCCTTCCTTTTTTTATGCATTTAGTTTGAGGGAGACACAAGGGATTCACTAAATTACTCAAATGGAAAGGACCTCCATCATGATGTTAAGTCATTATAATATTCTTGCAGTATTTCTTGAATGGGTTTAGAAATTGCTTTGTCTTAGACATTGAAGATTGCGACTTTTTTTTAAGACTTGTATTATCTTTATTTTGTTTAAGACCCACTCATAGGCATCTGTTATGGTTTATTTTACTTAAGGGAGTTAGTCTAAAATGTGCTTCTGAATTGCTGTGTATCTTAATTTGACAGCTTAAGAAAACAAAATAAGTCATGCCTGAAATTTGTAATAATGCATGCCTTGTATTTATTATGTGATTTATCCCAGCTTTATTGTCAAAAGTCCAGATTCAAATACCAGATTTTGAATTTACAGCTGATTGGCCTTGAGCAAGTTATGTAAGCTTTCTAAACCTTTAAAAAAAAAGAATTTTTCAATTGAGGCTCCTTAGCTGAATCATAGGACAGAGGAAATATTTTAAGGGACTATCATCTCATTGTCCCAAGGATGCCATACAACTACCATAAGGCTTGGGTGAGAAGTTGGTGTATCATATGCAAATAGATACTTCCATAGGTCTTGAGGATAAGAAAATTTTCCACTTTACATATTTTTACCACTATTTTTCTCATTAATTGCAAAAGGCTTTGGTTTTGCAAGCCAGAAGTGAATGCAGCCAACTAGCAATTTATTTATTTTTTACTTCCCAGAGTATCACTCAAGGAAAAGGAGGTTGATTTCTCTGAAGTAAAATTAATTTCTCAAATATGGGCCTTCTGGATAAAGTATAATTTTATAACAATAATGAATAGAAAGGACAGAAGTCTATTTTTAGATGGGTTTATTCAAATTTATATTTGTGGGATTAAGTTTATGTGTATATTATATTAAATTTGGAGAGCAAACTTTTTTAGAGTTTTGTGATATACTGACAAGATAGTTAGGTCATTATTGTGCATGTGTATATACTTTTTTGCAAGAAGTTGTAGCATCACTCAACAGTGACCTTGTTAGGTGAGAGGGAAAGCAAGAGAGGCTTACACTGCCTCTTGAGAGCAAGTGGAGTGATGCGTATCAGGAGAAGACACTAAAGATTTATTGTCTGTGGCAAAGGAAACACAGATCTCTGCTTGTGCAATAAGTGTTTTTGACATTACCCATAGTGAAGGGTGCTTAGGAGCGCTAAGTTAGAAAATGTTCTACTGGAACAAAATAATAAACATTTTCACGTTGTTTGTATTAAGAGCTTGTCTCACTGTTGCTTCTTTGTAGCACTTAAAACATGAATAATTGTCCTGACAAACCAATCCTTGTTGTAAATAGGACCTTGCTATCCAAATAACCAGATTTACCTAATTGAACCAGTATGTAAGAGCAGATTTGGTGTGAGAGGTAGCACTATAGAGCTGCATAATTATCATTTTTTTCTTCCAGTTTCATATTTTCCTTATGTGAACTTTCTTCTCTGTGTATACTGGCTAGTTTAAGACAGATGTGATCCTCTTATCCCAAAATTTGAAGGAAGGAGAACAATTGTAATGGGAAGAACTACTGTCCTTGGGTCTTCACGTAGCCCCATCTGGCTAAGGAATAGGGATTACAGTTCAGTTATTGTTGCTTGTTCCTACTCTGTTTCTGGTCAGAGGAAGCAGGCATCTCACACATAGTAGAGATTCATAGCAATTTGAAATATTGTCTCTGTGGGTGTATGAATCTTCACTTTAGTAAGAAAAGAGAGAAGGCATTGTGCCCTTTTTATTTTGTATGGTATCTGCTTCCTAAAGTTTTAGGATTACCAATATACACATACAGGATGCAAACTATCTGGTATGTAACTTTAGGTAGATTAACCATCCTAAAAAATAATGTCTTCAGTTAAAAACAAAAACAAGGAGGTTTTTGTGGCTCATCACCTATTCTCATTCTTTTTTTCTCCTCCATCCCTCTTTCTTTCTTCCTTCTTCCCCTCCCCATACTTCTCTCCCTGTCTCCATCCCTCTCTCCCTCTCTCTCTTTCTCTTTCTTTCTTTCTTTCTTTCTTTCTTTCTTTCTTTCTTTCTTTCCTTCCTTCCTTCCTTCCTTCCTTCCTCCTCCCTCTGTCCCTCTTTTTCTTCCTTCCTTCCTTCCCTCCTTCCTTCTTTCTTTTCTTTCCTTTTCTTTTCTCATCTCTTTCCTTTACTTTTTTTTTCCTTCTTTTCTTTTCTTTTCTCTTTCTGTTGAGCATTTCATGAAAACCATAGGAAAACTATTTCCCCTGATGGTTCAACAAAAACAGAGTAGGGCCACCCACATTCAAGGGCTAATTGATGTGAGGTGCTCAATTCAGAACAATTTGGAGGGCCTTACCCACTCCAGAGATCCCCAGTAAAGTGGGGAGAACTGCAACACAATACAAATTCTTGTTTTGCCCAATCCTGCTTTCTTCATGGAAACAGGGCTGTTTCTGAAAGCACTCCCAGGGAACATTTTGCAGACAAATAATTACCTTAGAGTCTGTTTGCAGGGGGGCATGACCTCACTTAGTAACCCATCGCTTTCTTTTCATATCTGGCTTCCATTCCTGGTTGTACTATTTACTAAGTCTGCCTTGACACAAATTCCTAGGCTCTCTAAAGCTCATTTCTCTTTTTTTCAATATTTAAAATAGAAATTGTCGTATAACAGCGGTTTACCACAAAGGGTTGTTTGGAGATTAAATGAGATAGTAAAGCACATAGCCCAGTGACTGAAACCCAGAAAGTCCATAATAAATATTTGCTATTATTATTTTTACCATGATGATTATTATATTGGTAGTCTCTATTTCTCAATTTCATTCTCACGCCACATTTTCCCACCATACATATTCTGCTTTAGAAGAGCTTACTTCCTCCCCACCCCCCGCTCAGTTTATTTTTATTTTATTTGTAAATTTTTAGGTCATTATGTAGTGAAAAAATCTGGGATATGCATTTATGTGTAAGAACAAATATATTAAAGGAGGGCCTATTTGTGATGACCAGAATACATTTAATTTAGGTTCTAGCTTTTGTAACTCAGACCTTGTTGAATGCATGGGGCTCCTTCTTCCATTCTTGTTATATCAGAAGCAGGATGGCCCAGTCTTCTGGAGGGGTGCCCAACAAACACCACCGAGTGAGTCTAAATGCTGTTTGACACAAAGGAGCCTCATAAAAGCTGAGTATCTCAGCTTCAGCTTGTATTGAGGATCTCACATCAATAGATAGTAATTTTATTAAGGCAGAAAACAAAACTGCCTCCCTGGCTTCATGTTGTGTCATATAAATACCCTGCTTCATTTCTGTAGAGGTCGTAGGAGTTAATTCATGCGAAACACTTAGAGCGTTGCCTGGCATAGAGTAAACCCTCCATAAATATTACCAACTATTTTAGTCATTAATTACAATACATAGGAAATCAGTGCATTTCTTCCAATAAAATGATACGGGATGGATGATGGTTGACATGAAAATCTGGAAGCTGAAATTATAATGAGAATTTCAGGGAAGAGGATTATTCCATATTTAGGTTAACTACTGCTATATAAAGAAACTTTGAGGCAGACCCCTAAAAATGAGATTTCCATATTGAACTTCTGCACGCGTTGCTTACTGTACTAAGTTGACTTCTAATTGGGCAAGAGATCTCCCTGCCTTCAGTGGGCAATGCTGAGCAGAAGAAATGTGGCAGAAAGAAGAGAGAACATCCACTCTCACGGAAGCAGCTCTAGTGTGGATGCATCCATGATCTCCAGTGTAGCTGCTGGAAACTAAGCCCACATTCAGGAGTTAAATAAGTCAAGCAATGCTTTAAAAGTCAAGAATGACCTGTTGGAAAACCATTTATGCTTGGTTTTAGAAAGCTCAAGCGTAGAAAACTGCCGTGTCTTGAGGGAATTACAAAACAACTCTAATTTTAGCTGAATTTCTTTATTGTTTTGTTGGCAAGAGTCACTCTGCGGAAACCTCCAGCTCTAGGGTGAGAATCCTGGGCTAGAAGGAAAGACAATCAAAGGGGCAGGGCGTCTGGCAGCAGTGGTGGACATGCTTAATGTATTTAAAGGATTAATAGGCTATTGAAATGAAAATCGCCAACACAAGGCATGTTATACCAAACTCACACACGTATGTATAACAACCATATGGGCTACAGCTTAGGCCAGTGGCTTGCTTTTATATTGTGACAGGCATAGAGTAGGCCTTTTTTTAGTGCGAAGGCTCAAAAAAAAAAAAATACCTTTTATTTGTCACACAAATTAGAAATATACACTTAAGTACAAGAATTCATGTTCACATTTTTCCCCCCAAGCAGTACAGTACATCATTCTTTTGGTATGGTGCCAGAGTATGATACTCTAAAAATCTGAATGTTTTTCTCCTACTGCAGCAGTTTAAAATAGTCTTGTGATTTAGTGGCTTTTAATGAGTATAACAGTAGTAATTATTCCTATGTATAATATAATATATTAACCACCATGGATAACAAAGTAGCGATGCTTAAGGTAATGTACTACTTTCTCAGCATTATTTAAATTTTTCTGTAGGGAACTAAATTGGTTATAGAGAGCTTGGCATGAAAATACAGAAGTGTTTCAGATACATTTAATGGGCTTGAATTCTAGAGCTGTCTTCTTTTTCCTGCTTTTCCATCACCATTCTGCATTTCACAAAGATACCCTCTAGAGTAAAATATTTTGTTAATTTGTATGAGTAGCACTACCAGTGTTGTTAGGCTTTGCAAAGCCTCTGGCAGGTTTTAATTAACTTGATTCAAACTCAGAAATGAATGATGTTTTGCCATCAGACTCAGCAAGATTACTTGCCGTCTTGTTCAGTGTTCTTTCCGTGTGACCATTTCTGTCTAAATGGACAGTAGTAATGCTTATGATCAACCTCATGGAAGCTTTTGCAAGAAGTTGAAACAACAAATTCCTAAAAATATGGAATGGGAAAGGCAGTCATTTATTAATAAAAACTAGAATGAAATAGGAGCCAGCTGTCAAAATATCATTTCTTGTTTTTACTGAAAAGCAATGAATTATTTGATAGTATTAGGGAGTTTTAAAAACACAAGCACAGTGCAAGGTACACAGTTGGTGCTCAGTATAAAAAATTGCCTCAGTAGACACTTAATTGCTCAAGTTGTACTTTGTTAGTGACACACAACATTTTTTTATTTCTCTGTTTCTAGTTTAGATAGTGAAACAAATCTGCTTTTTGAGAATGACACAATCTGGGTAGTACCTCTATCACGGTAGATATAAGTTGGAAATCAGAGTTGAGAAAAAGGAACCCAGGTGAGTGGCGAAAATAGTAACCTGCAACTGGCCAATTTTTTGTGGATGTACTATAGTGAGGACTTTGATGAAAATACATCCAAGTGTAAGTAATCAGAAACCAGCCGCGCTAGCCTAAATTTTTATGGATATTTAAAACAGTCTTCCGGAGATTTTCTTCTTCTGCCCTATGCTGTACAGTTTTAGATGGTTCTATGAGATTGGTTTTCAAGGACCTTAATTGAGCCAAATCTGAATCTTTTGAGGTTTTCCTATTACTGGTAATTGCCTCATTAAGAAACTGAAATGGGCACCTTGTTTTCTTAATGCTGCTGTTGAGACTATAGTGATTGACTCCTATTCTCTATAACTGAGTTAAAAGCTTAATTAAGTTTATGGGTATTTTTAAACTGCATAAAATTAGGGCTAATTCATTTATTTCTTAAGAGTAAAGAAAAAGATCAGCAGTACATTTTTTTTCTTTGTAAGGAAGATAAAAATGAGAAATGCCTCCAAGTGATTGAATGAACACATAATCAAATTATTCATTACTTGCTGACTTTGTTCCTAGAATTGTATGAGAGATAGAAAGAAGAATAGTATAGTTCTTACCTTTAGTTAGTACCCTTGTGTATATAAGCATGCTTATATAAATAAGTATAGTATCTAAACCTTGGATACTACTGTTGTATCATGTGTAAGTGCAAAGGTCAAAATCCACAGTGCAATAAATTACCAGAGCTTAAAGTTAATTATTTTAAAGATTGTGCAATAATTTTTTAATTAATTGCTTTCTAATTATTTCATGTAGTTTTTTTTTTCTTCACTATCTCTTAGGTTTAATAAAGGATATTTATTTATTTATTTATTTATTTATTTATTTTTGTATCATTGGCCAGTCTCTAAGAGCAACTTGATGCTATGGCAATACCTCACTATTTTCTTCCATCAGCAATTATACATGAACTTTTATGAGGGAAATAAATTCTCTTAAAAGGAAAAGAAGCTTTAATAGAGTTAGAAAAATGTGAGACTATTTCGCCTGTTCATTTGGGTTTTGGAGTGAGATAGAGGGGAAAGCTCGTATGGGATGTCTCAAAGTAGGATTCTAATGTAGTGCTACCGATTATAGTGCTGACTTAGGGAAAAGAATGGTAATAGTTTTGAAAGAGAGTAGCCAAGTTCAGATGAAAGAAGATCTGAAAATAGCACAGCTAAATAGCAGTGTATCATTTTACTTTTCTTAATGTTTATTTTCGAGAAAGAGAGCACACGCATGAGTGAGTGAGGGGTAGAGAGAGAGGGAGAGAGAGAATCCCCAGAGGCTCTGCACTGTCAGTGCAGAGCCTGACATGGGGCTCGAACCCATGAACCAGGAGGTCATGACCTGAGCTGAAATCAAGAGTAGGGCACTCAGCTGACTGAGTCACTCAGGTGCGCCGCCCCCCCCCCCCCCCGTAATGTATCATTTAAAAATTTATCTGAATGGGGATCGATTTTTAAAAATCCAGCAAAAATTAATGTACCTATGAATTAAATAATTATATCATTTGTAGTATTTACTTGAGTGATGATTGAAACCACTGGCCCCCTTAAAAAGTAACATCAGAGTAATGCTGGCAATGATGTCTGGTTACTTCCTACATTTAGAACTGAATGCTATGTCTGTATTAGAATATGTGATCTGTTATTAAGTTGTAATATGTCAAATACTGGTAAATCACATTTTCTTACAACTTTAGAATGGGATCATAGTTCTTGGTCCTTTTTGGGGGGCGTGGGTTGGCAGATGCACTTATAGTTTAAGAAACTAGATACTAACAGAAGCTAAGTCATCTCCAGAGAGTATACTGACTGGAGTGTCACTCTTTAATATGACTATACAACACCTAGACCGTGGTGGAATTGCACCGCGTATTATGGCAGTGATGTGAAATGGCCAGTGTTCCTTCTGAAAACAAGCAGTCAGTGTACCCACAAATGGTCACAACATACTCCTTTCTAACCCACGTTAGATTTCCAAGTCCTTTGAATTTTAAACACATCTGACAATTTCTTTGCATCACAATTTCTGTAGCCAAAAGAAATAAGACTTTCTTTCTTCTTTATTCTGCATACCTTCAGCACTTCATTATAAATAGCAATGTGCTTGCTTGCACTTTAGTTTCTACTCTGTTTCCTCATATTAGCATGAGCCAGCCTTCACCCAAGTCACTGCTCCTTCTGGCATTTCCCTGTTTCAAGTCCCCTTTTTGTCATACCAGCTGGCCTTTGAGCTTCTCTTTTTTTTTTTTTTTTAATTTTTTTTTAACGTTTTATTTATTTTTGAGACAGAGACAGAGCATGAACGGGGGAGGGGCAGAGAGAGAGGGAGACACAGAATCGGAAGCAGGCTCCAGGCTCTGAGCCTCAGCCCAGAGCCCGACGTGGGGCTCGAACTCACGGACTGTGAGATCGTGACCTGAGCTGAAGTCGGACGCTTAACTGGCTGAGCCACCCAGGCACCCCTGAGCTTCTCTTTTTATGATCAGTATTTCTCCGTAGACAATCCGCTGCTTACTTTTTGTCACTGTTTCCTTTTCACATTTGTGATCCATGATGTCCCATCACAAGTTACCTATAATTTCAGGAATGCTGTTTCTAGTTGAGCGAATTATGCCCTGCATAAAGGTAAAACCTGAGGGAATAATGGAGGATCATTGAAATCCCGCCCACTTTGTGTTGGCCACCCTGAGTCAGCCTGGAAGAAAGGGAGCTTGTTCTAATTGGCCAAGGCAGTGCCTTAAAAAAAAAATACCCAGAACATATAATTTTTAAACTCTTCAGGTAGGTAGAGGGCATGCACTTTAATTTTAGGAGAGTGTTATAAATCTACCTATTTTTAGCAACGGCTAGCGCTATTTCATTGTTTTCTTAGAATGCTCAGAGTCTGTTCTCTTAACACACAACAGGATCTCTCTCCCAATGAGTGTGTGTGTCCCTCATGAAAGAAGTTCTGAATAGGTAGATAGTTCTTTGGTTTGGAACTTGACTAATGAAAGTTCTGTTTTTTGCTCCAATATCTGCTTTGAAGTTATAGTTAAAATGATTCCATGCATCAAACTACTTGCCATCTCATCTCTGTTAGATGGGACTAGTAGTAGGAGCAGGAGTAGTAGGTAATAGTAGAATGAGGAGCAACTGTAGGAATGGCATTTATGCATGTTTATCATGTGTTGAAGATTGGGCTTCATGTGCAAGCTCACACTTGTCCCACTAATTCTATGAGGCAGTACTACCACTTTTCACATTTTATCAGTAAGGGAAATAAGGTGGAAAGATGCGTTCTTCCAAGTCAGATGCCTCTCAAAATGGCGGATTTGGTTTTCAAAGACAACAAAAGCCTACACTCTTAACCACCGCTTCCGTCTTATTCAAAAGCATTGACAGTCATTTACTGATACTCTTGTCACAGAAACTCTTTTCTGTTGCTTTTTCCATACACTTGTAAAAAAATTTTTTTAATGTTTGTTTATTTTTGAGAGAGAGATACAGAGTGCCAGTGGGGAGGGGCAGAGAGAGGGAGACACAGAATCCAAAGCAGGCTCCAGGCTCTGAGCTGTCAGCACAGAGGTTGATGCAGGTCTTGAAACCACGAACTGTGAGATCATGACCTGAGCTGAAGTCGGATGCTTAACCAACTGAGCCACCCAGATGCTCCCATACACTTTTTTTTAAACGTGCTACAGTTTATATCTGAGGGAAAAAGTAAAATTATTTGCAACTAATTAGTTTCTTCCAATAATTTGATTTAGTGGGAAGACAACAATTTAGAAAAAGTAACTTCATGTTTCTTGCACGTGGAAGATGGGGGTAAATAGATAAATGAGGTAGTAAGTTTTAAGTTTTTATTACAAAACAAATATGTACTTTATATTAAAGAAAATTTGCAGAAGTTTCAGGACAAAGAAAAAAGTATCTTCCCCTATCACACAAACCAAAACTATTAAAGAAAGTATTACCTCAAAACTTTTTCTGAGCCTGTTTTTAAATATAATTGAAATCATACTATATAAATACTGATTTCTAGTCTCCTTTAAAACTATATGATTATTATTTTTCATATTGTTACATAGCTTTTATGATAACCGTCATATGACATTTTCCAAGCATTTTACTGTGATCAGTTTAGGAATCCTCTGTGTTTGGATATTTAATAATTTTCTCAGTGATGGGAAGGACACTATTGTAACCAATGCAGCAGTGATGAATCTGATTGCAAGTTGGGTACATTTGAGGAGAAAATGAATAGGTTTATAATGACAAATTAGGAAGGAAATCTTTTTCCAAGGAAAATACACCACTCCTTTATGCCATTAAGAGTTGTCGTGAACCATTTAAATAATTATACAAGGAAATTCTTTCTGCGCACAGTCGCTACCTTCCTGAAATGCCTCCTTCACTAATCTTTCTGCTCTCTCTAGACTGAATCACACATTAAATGTTTAACCCTTTTCTCCTCTTGGGGGCAGTCTTCATGAAACAAACCTAACTATGAGGTGGGCACAGGTGGGGTTACTTAATAAAGGTCATTTTATTAATGTTTTGCTTGTATTTAGAATTAACTGAATATGAATAGTAAAGGCCTGACTTAATATACCTACATAATGGATATTTTGGGGGCATTCCAAACTTAGAGTATGCTAATTTGACTTAGTTAATACTTTCTTTTTCTTTTTTTAAGATAGTCTTCAAGTAATATTATATTAGCAGTTTACAATAAATTTGTATGTCAGAAGAGTTTTAACGTGTGAACGTAGGTGACACATGAGTGCCTTTATACCCTCCTTTATTTTTCTTTAATATTCATGGAGTTAGCAGTTTATTACTATGTACTGAGAGGCATCAGTAGACAAGACAGATCAGGTCTTTCTTCTTGTGAGGTTTACCTCTAGCTCAAGAGCCACAGAACAAATAATTTCGTTATGGAATGTGAAGTCCTGTGAAGAATTCTGTGAATAAGAGTAGTGGGGGGCATATTTGGTATATTAATAGGCAACCAATAAGATTTTCAGGTAACAGGAACTCTGAAGAAAACAAAATGAGGTAAGGAAATAGAGAATAGGTGGGAAGGGTCTACGGATACTCAGATACACATGACTATGTGAATGCATTCAGGCGGGTGCACAAAAGAGAGTATCCTCTTCTTGTATTATTCCTAAGGATACATCATTCATCTAAATACCATCTAAATTAATGCATTTGTGGCAAATAAAATGAATTAAATATGCTTATTTGTTCCAGAATTTCTATTGTTGCTCTGGGAACAAATAGTGAGCTCTCACAGTCGCCGCTTTAACCTTGCCAATCACAGACTTCCTGTAAGTGCACTGCAGTTATTTGGAATCTTTTCTGGGTTGGCGTTGGCATTCTTTTACTAGATTACATTTATGCATTAGTACCATCTGTGCCTGCTGTACCTTCTGTGAGTTAGCCCTGGCCAAATGACTGGCATTTATCTGGAAGGAGAGAGAGAGAGAGAGAGAGAGGGAGAAAGAGAGAGAGAGAGAAAAGAAGAGAGAAAGGAGAGAAAAAGGAGGGGAGGAGAGGGAGAGATCTAAGAGCATTTATTTTACTCTGTTGGCACAAGTGGAATTTAGGAGACAAGACACATCAGTGAGCATAAAATATTTGCAGCTGGTGTCCCTGACTTCAACCCTTGTAAAGCTAACTCTTCATTTGCGTTCTCTTAAAAAATAAAATATAATAGTTATTTACTTTTAGCCTGTGATATGCAAAAGAAGATAAAACCAAGCATTTAAATAAGGAAGTATAACAAAGCACATTTGCAAAATTTTCAAGTTGAGAAAAATTATGTACAATTTGAATATGTGTGCGCTTATATGACAGTGAATATACATAATGTGAGTTTGGTTTTGTTGTTTAGATTTGGTAGACTGCTCGAATTGGACTCTATTTTGGTAAACGTGTTGAAATGTAGACTTAAGAATATTACAATCATGTAGGAACAGTATGGCTCAATATTCAACATATAATCAGGATACTGAATTTATTCTGTAGAATCTTCATGCAATTATATTATAAACCACAGTTGACCTTTGAACAATATGTATTTGAACTGCATGGTTCTCTATTTTCTTAATAATATTTTCATTTCTCTAACTTTCTTGTAAGAATACAGTATATAATACATGTAACATACAAGGTATTTGGTAATTGACTACGTTATCCGTGAGGCTTCCAGTCAATAGGAGACTGTTAGTAGTTGAGGTTTAGGAGCTAAAAGTTGTATGTGGATTTTTAACTATGGGGGGAGAGGCACGGTGATGCACCTAACCTCTGTGTTGTTTGAGAGTAAACTGTATGTGGTATTACAGAATAGATCAGTAATTCCTATACCTAAATCACACTGTAGAACTGTAAATGGAAATAAATAACACTCTGGTCAGTAAAAATAGATGTTGAAGAGTTCCGGCTCATTGGCACTATTATCTATTCTTATCTCATACCTACTTTTAGTGGGCTTGATTACCTGGTTTCCCTATTGGTGTCAAATTAGAAGAAGGGATATAGAATTGAGGCAGAAGGATAGATATCTATCTATCTACAAAAGATAGATACGACACAGTAATGAGAGGTCAGGATTGCAAGGAGGAGAATGAGAAAAGATAGACAAAAGACTTAGACCAGCACTGCTGCCCCTGGGGGGTCATATGATGTAGGAAGAAAAACAGCCTCACATTCCCTATTATCCTCTGAGGACATTATTGACTACATCCTAGTATAATAATTAATATTCATCATTACAGAGTTATATCATGATATGAGAACATGTGCAGATAACTCAGTTTAAGAAGATGGAAGTATGAATACATTCTCAAGGAGAGTTCCATCCAGATTCTAAAATATACAGAGTTTTAGGACTTAATGTAGTTAATCTACACGTATCTTTACATACTAGCTTGTATTGTGTTTTCAGTTCTAGATATCTGAGTCACTTTCTGTGGTCTCAAATAGGAAAAGTCTCTCATATAAGTTTCCCTAATATATTTTATATTCCTTTTCATAATGCTCTTCAGACTAAATTTGTCCTGTATTTAGTTTTTGTATTTTCACTGGATTTAAGTTTCATAGAAGTGGGCATTTTTTCATCCGTAATATTTTATTATGTCTAATGTAGTTTAAAAGACCTATATAAATATTCAAGATACAGAATTTTGTTAGCGCTAGGGTGGCAATGATTATGAGTGTTGGAAGCTGACACTCGTGGGTCCAAATCCAGGAGCTGCCATTTACTTGGGATGGACTTTGAAATAAATGATTTGCCTTCTCCAAACATCAGTTTCATCATCCATAAATTTTGAATACAATACCTGCTACATAGGGCCATTGTGATTATTAAGTAATACCAGTACTTACAAAGCCCTCAGAAAAGCATTTGGTATATAGTAAGGACTAAATTATGTAATGGTTAGTCATAATTATTGCTGCTGTTGTCAGAAAACAACTGATTATATACATGTGGAATATAATTGGTTATGGTTCAAATTATATTTTTAAAAAATGATTATTACTGGTTTCTCTGCTGTACTATGTTATGTGTACTTAGCTTTGTACCTGTTTGGAAAAGTCTTCAAACTCACAGTCGTATTGCAATGTTAGCACTCGGAGAAAGAAATGCCGTAGCATTTGCTCCTGTCCTGGGCCCTGGGTCCTGTCTCTGTTGGAGACGGTCATGGTGGCAGCAGAATTAAGAACAGCTAAGGAGAATTTTCTTTTGCTAACAATAGCTAAGGTCTTTACATTTTAATCTTTGGTGACCAAGTCTGCCAGCCCAGTGGTGGCTACTTACGTTCATCCCCAGTAAATGGCAGCTCCTGGATTTGGACCAGAGGGTAGGCAACAGGGGAGAAGATTCCTTACCAGGGCCAACTCAGATGACTGGGAACAGAACAGAGGCTGGGGAAACCGGCAGTTTCTTTGCCTTCTCCTCTCAATTAAGAGGATAATTAATTGTTCCACTCTGAATTACTTGTTTCCCTGCTATTACATATGGTTAAGATTTGGTTGTTTCTGTTAGCATCTATTTGGGTTAGTACAGTAATATATCTAAACTAGATTTTGAGTTAATTTTTGAGGTGTCAGATATTTTCTTATCTTATAAAAATACATATGAGCCAACAATTAGTTCTTTCTTACATGCCATCATTAGTTTTTATAACATTAAAATGAATTGACCAGCATGGTAAATAAAATAATCATGATAAATATGTAGAGATAACCACGTATTAGGAATTTATAATAAAATTTGTTATATATTTTTAATATATTAATAAGTGTTTTTATTTAAACATAAATATTCCATCATATTCCTAACTGAATTATTATTGGTATATGGGATATTTTGATTTTTTTATATCTTGAAATCACCTCATCACTGACTTCTACAAATTATGATATTTCAGCTGATTTTAAAATCATATAAATAATAATTGTTTATCGTGGTAAAATATGCATCACATAGATTTACAATTTTAGTCATTTTTATGTGCACAATTCAGTAGCATTGAGTACATTGACATTGTGTAACCATCACTGCTATTTATCTCTAGAACTTTTTCATCATCCCAATTAAACAATAACTCCCCCTTCTCCCTTTCCCCTAGCCGCTGGCGGCCATCATTTCATTTTCTGTTTCTGCGAATTTGACTATTTTAGGTACCACATAAAAGTGGAATCATACAATATTTGTCCTTATTTTACTTAGCATAATGTTTTCAGAGTTCATCCATATTGTAGCATGTGTCAGAAGTTCATTCTTCTTAAGCCTGAATAATATTCCATTGTAGGTATATGCCGTGTTCTATTTATCCATTTATCTGTGGATGGACTTTTGAGTTGTTTCCTTTGGCTATTGTGAAAAATGCTGCTAACTATATGAGTGCGCAATAAGGACTGTACAATACCTGTTTGGGTCCCTACTTTCAGTTTTCCCAGAACTGGAATTGCTGGAACATACAATTCTGTGTTTAATTTTTTGAAGAATCACGATACTGTCTTCCACACTGTGCCATTTTACTCATCCCCTAACAATGCATGAGGATTCCAATTTCTCCACATCTTCTCCAACACTTGTGGGTTTTTTTTTTCTATTTATTTATCTGTGGTTTTGAGAGTAGCTGTCTTAATGGATGTGAAGTGAGATAATGATAATCTTTTTTTAGTCTCCACTCTTCTACTTATTTTTCCCATTTGTAAACAGGTAGTGTGTACTTCCAACTCAGGCATTTTGCTTGGCATGGAAATACAAAGATAAAAGACTTATCTGATAAATTATGGTAACCTCATAGCAGCTTTCCCATATAAGAAACATAGTTGGATTTCTTAGTTCATTTAAAAATATCTACAGACATGTTATGTTCAGCTGTCTCCACATTTGATGAAATTGATTTATTTTTAAAATAAAATAGTTACTTTCACATGCAAGTCTTTACAGATCTTTATAAATTCTCATTTTCCTTTCTAAGCTTAAAATCATATCTCTTAATTTGCTTCAATATGGCAACCATCTCACTTCTCTTTCAACTCACATAAGCTAACACAACCTTCAAGATAGGAAGCTGACATGTAGTCTATAAAATAATAAGGTTTAGAACTCGAACCTTACTTCTGACATCATGTTAGACACATTTCCTATCTCATTGACAACATGGTACAGTAAACTGTTTTCATAGACATGATTGAAGTTGCTGTGTTTTGGTAAGTGAAATTTTTGGTTAACTAAACTTTCTCAAAAACATGCACAAGAACATATGACTCTTCAATCGATTATTAATTCTTACAGAAATTGGATTCAGATTCTCATTCACAAATATCGGCTGATTCACTTAATGCATATGAATCACTATTAATTCAGCACACCCTTGGCAATCTTGAAAGGTCTCCAAAGCCATCATTTTGAATCAGTTTTTAGTGTAGAGGTGTCCAAAAGTAAATAACCTAGGACACTGAAGTGACTGTTTAAGAACACACTGATTGGTGGAAGGTAATTTCTAAGATCATTTTATTAGGTAGAATTTGTCTTTTTCCCATAAAAGTGAAAAGCAACCAAAGAAAACTGCTTGCTTTAACATTTGTCTTGTCTTGAGAATACCTGAATGATGTCAAATTTTCTTTCTCAGACTTTGGTTGCTCAGTACTTACTTTTTCGTGGACACCACATCTGTGATAATGCAGTTAAGTGGATAGATGAAGGTTGTTATACTAATAGTATTGGTTGCTGTTAATTAATTTATTCACTGGCTGATTTGCACAAGTGTTATTTTTAATATTGTTCAATACAAAATGACCCCAAGTCATACAAGGAGAAGGATTCTCTTGATACAATCTTTAAAAATCCATGAATAAATTTGGTAGAACCTGAATAGTAAGCCATCGACTGTGGAAACTTTAAGTCCTGAAGGTTAGTATGATTACAGTAAAGAGATTATGTTTCTGTTAGTTCTGAGTCTCCATAACCTGCCTGATTTGAAACTGCTGTAAAGTAGCTTTTGAACCAATATTTGAGGCTGGAATTCAGATTTTCTTCTTCTTATTTCCATATGCTCCATTTCAAACGTATGTTACATTGTGTATTTAAAGCAAGAAGTACCAAAAATCCACATAAAAATATGTTTTCTTCATTATTAAAAGCTTCAATGCCATCGTCATTTGGGGAAAAAAAACCAGTGAATATAATTCAAGTCTATACAACCGACTTTTAATAGCACCAAATAGAACGAACATCTGGCTTTCTTTTTGCAAGGTGCATTGATGTTGTCAGAAGAGAATAAAAATGCTGATATGATTGTCCATGTTTGGGGTTTGCCAATACAGAATATTTTATTCATTCAGTGTTCTCTGAGTTCCAAAGATAGGTGTTGACTTTGATGAAAAAATACAATGATGTATATTTAGAATGACCAATCTTTCACATTTAGATCTACAAACGTGCTGCTGCAGTTGGGTTTTTCTCAGGGATGCCATTCAAGCAACACATTACATTGTCATCTCACATAGCCTTTCTATTTGTGATGATAGGATGCCAGGTTAGAGGATGACAGCTTGGCACAGCTTTTATTATGGCATTGTACTGATGCATGACTACCTCGCTTTTGTTTCAGTCAAAGAGATATTTTAAAGTGGCAGCGTTTTGAAAGTGAATTTTCGTTGTCATATTTAAAAAGTGTACCAGAGGCTGAATTTAAAGAAAGCAAGCTTTCTGAATATTAGATGTTTTGCAATTGCAAGAGGCAGTTTCTTGTCCCTTCCTTTCACATTTCCTGACTCTGAAGAACATTCTTTGCTCGAGTCCTGCCATAGAATTAATACTTTTCTAATACCCTTTCACCAAAAGAACAACAACTCCAATAATGGAATGCGGGTTAAAGATGTATTAATTGACATTGATTTTTCAAGTTACATTTATCCTTTTAAAGAATGTTCTCAATCTTTTTAAGCCCAAATCTTTCTTTTTGATAAAAAGAGCCCCGTATCCATTAAATCCTAAACTTTCACATTTGTCAGCAAATGCCACCAATGTTGAGAGTATTATAAAAACGTGTATTTTGGAAAATCTGCGTAAATTGTGTTGTATTATTTTCAAATTCAATAATGTTAGTAACAAATGTAGAATAATCCCTCCTTGATGCATAACTTAGTCTCTGGAATTTTTTAACACATGTAGAGATAGAAAGTGGTGTGCCACTTGTGTGAAGAAATACCATGTTTCTTCAAATATTGATTTCTTTGACAGGGAATAACTGAGGGATAAAGGAAAATAAATGCCCAGGAAATCAGTTAATTAACTCGGCATTGATTTAATGTTTCATTACTTCATAACATGTTTACATGTGGTTGGGTTGCTTGTAATGACTGCTTCCTGCTTGTCAAAGCATGTGTTGATTTAGATCTAAGAATCATAATGGGCTTAGAATATATACTTTTATCTCTATCTTCTCTGTTGGTGGTTTCAAGCATGAAACAGACCTCACTTTCTACCATCTGCTCTCCATTTAAAATTGACACCAAGTTCAGTGCCTCTCTGATGCCTACTTGTTTCCCAGCTTAGAACAATTCTATCCTGTGGTTCAGCCATCTCCCTATTAAGCCTACCCATTGGCCTGGCATATAGGAAATGGAACATCTAGGACGGCTTGAATATTCATGCCTCAAAATAAGCCAGAAAGACTTTTGCCCATGGAATGATGGCCACTATTGCTTAATTACAAGTCAGTTAGCAAAAACTGAAGTACAGTTTTGTTGTTTTGTGTTTTAATGTTTAGACAAGTGAACTATTTTATTTTCTGGCTTGCTAATCATTGTGTTACTAGATTCAACTATCTCAGTATTCATACGGATATCTATGTCAGTTACATGTTTCAGAGAGATATTAGCTGCATAGGTTAAATTTAATATTTCAAACCCTGTAGTTATTAACTCAGCAAATATTGTTAAGGAGTTAAACTGTAGGGTGAACACTGTCTTAGGAATTTGCAAAATGGTGGTGGTGGGGAAAAAACATGGAGCTTGCAGTCTAGGAAAGAAGACAGAACTTAAACAGTTACTTAGATTTCTTTGTTAAAAATAAATTAGAGGGGCGCCTGGGTGGCGCAGTCGGTTAAGCGTCCGACTTCAGCCAGGTCACGATCTCGCGGTCCGTGAGTTCAAGCCCCGCGTCAGGCTCTGGGCTGATGGCTCAGAGCCTGGAGCCTGTTTCCGATTCTGTGTCTCCCTCTCTCTCTGCCCCTCCCCCGTTAATGCTCTGTCTCTCTCTGTCCCAAAAATAAATAAACGTTGAAAAAAATTTTTTTTAATTTAAAAATAAATTAGAACTGTTACAATGCTGAACAAACTGTGCTATCACCCAGAGTCTATTTTTTTGTAGTAGGATAAGATATTGGGCTTGTAATATAATTTTGGGTTTAGAAAATCATTTTGGCCTAGAATATCAGAATTTGTTTTTCTAAACTAACTGAAAAATGACTCTATATTCACATCAGTGTGTCTATATATCTTCCTATCTATCTATTCACCTTTTTATCTATCATCTGTTTTGTACAAACATTAGACCCAATACTTGTAGATAGATCTAAACTCTACTGGGATTTATGTTGAGTAATTACATAGACAGTCAAATGGAGATTAAATAAAGCCAATCGCTTTTTGTTCCTTGACCCTTCAATATACATGTCTTCATCTTTTTTGAGTTCTATGGACCAATAAGCAAATTGTCCTTTGTGTATAGAGGTAACTTATTACACACAAGTGAGTAATTAGTAGTTGGAAACACTATCATAATCATGTTTGTTCACTTATTTGAAGGCATCTGTGTGTTTTTATGTGTATAAATGTTTAAACTTTGAAAGTTTAGTCTTCCTGTTTGGGGAAATTATTTTGGATTAATTATATCTCCAGAGAGGGTCTCATACTTCCACAGTTGTTTCAGAAATCAGTCTAGTTAGTTGATATGTTATTTAGACTAGGAATGTCTGTATCGATTAAGGGACAAATTAATGCATGTTTAGTTTCTTTTCAAACTGTGAACAAGGGATTCTATTAAATACCATTTTATTCTCACTGATCAGTGCAGTGACATCTGGGTCACAGTGGTATCTATATTTGCAATATAAATCCCTGTGGCTATGTTTGAAAGGTGTCTGCACATAAAAGTAGGGATAGATTTCATGCTGCTACCAGCCTAATTTTGGTATATACAATTTAAGGTGCCACTTGAAGTTTTGTTCTCCATGGTATAAGTTTAGTAATAAATGTAGTCATTTGGCTGCTGTGCTAGCAGTCTAGAATGTAGAGGTATAATGTGAAGAATTATAATCCACATTACTCAAATGTTATAGAAAAGCATATATCATTTCGTATCGTATATCTAAATATTAGTCTCTAATAAATATACAAAATTAAGTCCTGACTTTGGGGATTTGGATATCTTCTCAGTAGATATAAAAGCGGCGTAGCAATTGTTTAAAATTGTTTTTCCAGGGGCACCTGGGTGGCTCAGTCAGTTAAGTGTCTGACTCTTGGTTTTGACTAAGGTCATGATCTCATGATTAGTCAGTTCAAGCCCCATGTCTGATTCCATGCTGACAGCAGGTGGCCTGCTTAGGATTCTTTCTCCCTTTCTCTCTGCCCCTCACCTGCTCATGGTTGTGCGCACGTGCTCTCTCTCTCTTTCTCTCTCTCAAAGTAAATAAACTTAATAAATAAATAAAATTGTTTTTCCAATATTTGATAAAACATAAGTAAAATAAGTAAAGCATAAATTTGTTGAATACATACATATATTTTCTATTAAGACTGAACGCCTTGAATGAGTTCATAAATATTTGCTATGCTGAAAGAAAACAGTATCAGAGTAACTAATTTTCCAGCTAAAGCGGTAGGCAGATTTTTCATAACATTTTTTATTTATAATCTTCTAGAAACTAATCTGTAATTACTCTTCAAAGTGAAGCTTTAAAAACTGTACATTTCTATAAAGTATCTTTAATTGATATTATTCATGCAATATCAATTTAAAAATTTAAAGTGAAGTTTTTAATAATTGGTTTTCTTTGAAAAATCCTAGTCTCAAATTAGCCGGGAATTTAGCTATCTGACAAATGACCCAAAGAACTGTGAATACTTTTAAGTAGAGAGAGCTAATAAAAATCTGTGTGACTCAAGTGCAGGCTGAATTCATCAACATATTTTTAGTTATTAATTTTTGAGTGGGACAACACATACTGTTTCAGGGTCCCAAAAGTGAGGATTTAATTCTTAGAAATTTAATTTAGCCAGAGATGCATCATTACATCCCTAGGGTCATATACATGAGGAAAATCTCTCAATGATTATTTTCAGTGCTAATATGTGTTAAGTATTCAGGATTTCTCTTAAATGTGATAAAAGCAATTTGATAAGACAAATTTTCTCAGTGCCTGATTTTCTAGGAAAAAATCCATGAATTGCATGTAATTTTTTTTGCTCTGTGATATTAACATAAAACTTTAAGTTTAGAAATATTATAGTGCAAATTAGTATTTTCACATGGCATTCTTCCACCGTGAGTAAATTAATTTATTCTAATTCTCACCTAATTTAACAGTAGTGATTTAATATGTCTTTCATTTGGATTTTTAAAATTAAAATTTTCCTAAATGCATAATTCAAATATGGATTGAGGTTTCAGTTAGCCATTATTTGATATAATGGTAGGTATTTGAGTTCTTTATTGTGATATTGTGTGTGTGTGTGTGTGTGTGTGTGTGTGTGTGTAAGAAAGGGAGGGAAGGGAGGGAGAATATTTTGGTACGTGTGAATCTTAAGAACTTTGAAAAGTAGCTCATTTAACAGCTTAACTCTATCTACTGTAAAAGAGATGAGAGGGATCCAGATGTTAACTTTGTATAATTAGTAACTTTGCTTTTACAAAGGAGAATTTGTAACAGGTACCCTACAAAGCTTTTGCATGATAGGATCTCTACTTCCTGACTTCATCTTACACTTTCTCCATTGCTCAATCTACTCCTGCCACACTGGTTTACTTGTCTATAGATATGCCAGAGGTGTTTTACCCCAAGGTCTTTGCAATTGGTTTCTCTAACAGAATTACTCTTCCACAGATAGTCACAGTCTCATTGACTTCCTTTGAACCTCTGCTCAAGAGCTACCTCAACATTTTTTAAACAATTACAATTTCTCCAGCAATGGTCCCCCACACAGACTGATATATACTGATACTCTGTACCCCCTTACTCTGATTCAGATTTATATTTTTCTTTAGGCATGGATTCTTCACAAGTGGTGCTGTTCACTTCATAATGCATCACATCAATTTCTATTAGGTAGCCAGGATAGATCAGAGAAAGCAGGTTGTAAGAGTCTGATCCATCATATTGATTATTATATATTTGTAACATGGCCCACATTAGTGTTTAATAAATTTATTTTATTTTGGCATAATGTGTCCCAGATTCATCTTTTACATTTTGGTTTTAAGACTGGAATAAACCAGGGCGCCTGGGTGGCTCAGTCTGTTAAGCATCCGACTTCAGCTCAGGTCACGATCTCACAGTTCATGCGTTCAAGCCCCACACTGGGCTCTGTGCTGACACCTCAGAGCATGGAACCTGCTTTGGATTCTGTGTCTCCCTCTCTTTCTGCCCTCCCCTGTTTGCACTCTGTCTATCTCTCGAAAATAAACATTAAAAAAATTTCTAAAAAAAAAAAAAAAAACAACTGACATAAACCATTCAACTCCAAAGAGCCCAAGATGTTTTTAGTAGATAATGGTATTTAGAGAACACATTTTGAATATTAGGGGTGCTAATTGTTATTGGGCTGTCTTGCTTCTAAGCATTTCAGAACATAAAGCTAGAAAATTGAATAGTTTTAAAAAATATCATGAATTTATTATGGTATATTTTCAATTCTAACTTAGCATTAAGAGCTCTTACTGAATATTTTTAAAAATTTATACTTGTATCTCTTTTACCTTACATGAAAAATCTTGGCCTTAAACGTACTGAAGTATTTACTTATTTGCTTTAACCTACCAGATACATACCTACAAATTAATAATAAAGTACTGTTAGTAAAATTAAGATTGATTAATGAAATAAAACATTTCTTTGCTGCCATATTTGTCTTTGGATTATATTCTGTTGTTGGTATACAGGCAAAATACTGTTTTAGTCACTTGAAATACTTATTTTCTGGATGTACTTGTGTATCCAATTCATTTGTTTCAGTTTGTGTCCAGTTCTTACATCCACGTATTTGATTTCTATTTGTTCTATCCATTCTTCATTCCGTTTCTCCTTTTCTGCCCTCTTTGTGCTAACGTAGTCGTTTTGTAATCCATTTCATCTCCTCTCTTAAGTAGATTTTTGTGCTGTTTTTTTTTTTGTGGTTGCTCTAGAAATAACAATTTTCTTTTAGAATTTTTCACAATTCATTATCACATAATATAGCAGTTTAAGACCAATATATAAACATTACAGTGGCCTAATTCACATTTCCCCCTCTAACTCTGTGTACTTTTGTTGTCATATATTGTATTTCTACATATGTTAGGAATTCAATAATAGGATTTTTTTTTACTTTAATCATTTCTTTTCTATATTTGTATTTCTTGTTTGTTCACATATTTCCTCCTCTGTTTTTCTTTATTTCTTCCTGCAACTCTAGGCTTCCATCTAGTGTCTTTTACTTTAGTTTCAAGAACTTTTAGCACTTGTTATCTTTGAAGTCTATTGTAGATAAATTTATGTCAGGTTTTGCTTATCTTAAAATGTTTTTATTTTGCCTACATTTTTGAAGGGTATTTTCTCTGGATATGGAAATATAGGTTGATTTACCTTCCCTTAACACCATTTAGCATATTTTGGGGAATTCCATTGTCTTGTGTCCTCCACTGTTGCTGATAGAAAGTTGGCTGTCCTGCTTGTGTTTTCTTTGTATGTAATGTCTAGGAAGGGTGATGAGGTACAGAGAAGTATGTTTTTATGATATTCTTTGGTTTTCATGACTTTTACTGTTTGTTCCCTGATATATTTTTCTGTGTTTTAATCCTGCTTGAGTGTCGCTAAGTTTCTTTGATCTGTAGGTTTATGCCTTTCATGAATTCTAGGATGTTCTCAGCCATTATTTTTTCAAGTTTTTCTTGTCCATTATTTCTCCTCTACTTCTGGGACACCAATTACTCATTAATCCGTTAGATGTGTCCCCACAAATCTCAGATTCTCTTTAGTTATTTTTTTTCTTTGTTTTTCAAGGGGAACAATTTCTATTCCCCTACCTTCAAGTTCAGTAAGCTTTTCTTCTGCTGTGTTGTCTATTTTACATGAATCAAAAGCATTATTCTGATATTACAGTTTTCTCTCTAGCTTTTCCATTTCATTCTTATTTATAGTTTCTGCTGAAACTCACCACATTTTTATGCATGCTACCTATCTTTCTCACTAGAAATTTTAATATTTTTATCATAGTTATTTTAAAGTTTGTATCTTTTGGCTGCATATTTCTCTATATTGACTGTGTTTTCCAGTAATTATGGGTCATGTTTTCCTACTTCTTTGTGTATACTATAATTTCTTATTTTATGCTGGGCACTGTACATAAAAATAGACACTGGATAATATTTACCTCTAGAAACATAGCTATCACTTCCTCTGTCATGTTGCTAATCTGTAGCTGAGCTGGGTCACAGTTTGTTGCGATTTAAGTTATTTTTATTTCCCTATTGGCTTAAAACATTTTGAGGGCAGGATCAGGGATTTCTTTTCATCAGAGCGCTCTCTCTCTCTCTCTCTCTCTCTCTCTGTCTCTCTCTCTCTCTCTCTTCTCTGCTTAACAGCCCACCTGTGAGCTTTGTGGGTAGCAGGAGAGTTTTCTTTGCTCTCCAGCTGCCAGTATCACATCCCCTCACTCACATCCTCTGCAACTTTCTGTATCTTGAGAGACCAGCTTCCGTATTGATTCCTGCTTATAGCCTTTAACTGACCAGTGATTTGCACTCTCAGAAAGCCTCATGAATCTTGGAGGGATTTTTCTCAGTTCTCCTGCTCTCAAGCTTTCAGTTGGCTGCTAAGGCCCAGGTGCCTCAGGGTTATTTTTCTCATCACTCTTGCCATTCCACAAACCTTCAGTGAGCTGCTTCCTTTCCCTGGAGGAAGGCCCCTTTGGAGAGGGAAAGATTCCTATTCCTTCCTGCCTTTCTCCCATCTTTTAGTTGACTACATTCTTGTTCTCAGGGAAAACTTCTTGTACTATGGAGGGATTTCCCTTAGCTTTTCTGCCATGTCCTCAGTTTTTGGCAGAGTTCTGACTTGCACTTAGTGAAGCCTATTTTAGTTTGTAGGGATTTCTTTTCTATTGAATGTTTTTGCAAATGTATGTATTTATGATTGCATTTGATAGTATATAACAAGATCTGTTCAAAGATCTCCTTTACACCCTCATCCTGGTCCCAACCTGAGTCCCCTCTTCCACCTATCAGTAACTGCTTTTATTTTCAAAGCAAATATTGGCTTTTAATTTCCATTTGAAAATATAAATATATAGCAATTCTAGTGTATTTTTCTTCTTTGTAACATAAAATATAGCATAATGTATATACTATATGCAGCTTGCTTTTTTTCCATTAATAGACCCTGGCCATTATTCTATAGTAGTATAAAGACATCTCCTCCATTCTTTTTAACAGCTGTATATGATTTATAATATTCTATTATCTGTATCTTATAGTTTATTCATCTTGTCTCTTACTGATGGGTATTTGGGTATTTTTCAGTTTTGTTACATACCCATAATGTTACACTGTGCATGTACAGAACTTATATTCTGTTTTTTTATAGCTTTAAGTTATATTTTTAAGTAGCTATTTTTTTTACTATTTGTTTAAGGCCTAAGATACAAATAGTACTCTAATTGAGATTAGAAAGAGGAAAATTATTCCTACACTACTTACAATGTATCCAACTAAAACAATGTATGGAATTCTGATTTTACATAAATAATTCTACTGGGCATCTTCTTCCCATTACAATGTATCATGAGGCCCAAGAACGTATTGCCAACAGTGTTTTTGGAAAACCATCAAAGTTTTACATATGTATGTGTGTGTTTGTGTACGTATGTGTGTGTGTGTGTGTGTGTGTGTGTGTGTGTGTGTGTGTGTATAAAGAAAAGTTAAGAGACCTGAATATTTGCAAAGTAAATGTTAGCAGTGCATATAGAGTCACTAAAATTTTGCAGGTGCCATAATAGAAAGAAAAGGGGAAAAAAGCATTTGAAAGTAAATTTGTCAAGCAAACTCAGCGCTTCACTTCATGACATCTACTGAATATCCATATGGTGTGTGGTCTCTAACCATAAATGAGATTTTTATAGGTTGAACTTCCATTACAAGACAGTATGTGTAATTTATATTTCAGCTCAAAATCTTGCACTTTTGGTTTGAGCAGAGGATAGTAAGGATTCTCTCCTATATGTGTGTGTGTGTATATATATATATATATATATATATATATATATATATATATGATGTAAAATTTTATGTGTTTATATATATGAATTGCTCTCTTGATATATATCTCATACATAGATAGATCTCTGTTGCATATATAGGAGGAAGATGATAATATGTGCCCTCTCTTCAGTCTTGTACCTTCAGTTGCTTCAGAAAATCTCTGCCCAAAGAGCCTATTGTGTCCTCAAGTCAACATTCTTTCCTGATAATCATGATTTTCTGGACCTCTTGAATTGTTTTGTGTCTATTTCTATATGTATCCACGCTTTGTATACAATTTTAAATTTGAATCACTGTTTACTGTTGCACAAAGCACGAAGGTTTAGTACATTTAGAAGTGGAGATATAAATAAATCAGCTATCTGTGTTTGAAAAGTCTAAACTAAAGTGCATTTGTATGCTTCAGCTTGTCAATGGATATTTATGAGGTGAGCATAATACTATAACAGTTATAGCAGTGAAATATATCCTGTGCAGATAGCTAGTAAAGGAGTTCACTAGCATTAATGCCAGCAGAATTTTAATGCTGAAAAAGATGGGAAACATGGCACTTGCTCTGGCTAACACTACTCTTACTGGCTACAGTGAAAATGAATAGGTGAAATCAGTTTTCAAATATTGCAAAAGAGTTAGGGTCTACATACTTAACCAACAGCAAATATGTCAGTTTCGACTATTATCTTGTTTTCATCTCTTGGTTTACTTACCTGTAGAGCAGTAACACCAGATACTTTTATTTGGGGCATCAATTTCCCTTTCCCACTTATTAAGAGACCCAAAAGAAGATATTTCCAACAAGGATTTCTGGAGAAATGTCAATGAAATTCTTACTCTAATAGATACTTGTTAAATGCCTGAAAATCACTTAAGTGATGTTAAAGCTGACAGATTCTAATTGTGAATTTAGACTTTGTGACCAGAGTTTTATTTGTGATTTATCCTTGGTGCATTCTGTTCCTTCTCAGGTGGAGGGAAAGTGGATAATGCAGTAAATCTTCTGCATAGAGTTCTATTCTAATAGATGAGTTGAGATGTTAATGTATTTCAAGTTTATAAAGAATCATATTGTGCTTATTTTTTTAGAAGCCAAAGAAAACAAAGTTAAGCTTTCAATCTTTAGACCTAGGATATTTATTCTTGTAGAACTTTTGGGATTTAATGAAGAATAGTATAGTTTTAATATGATTACAAGTATAAACTTCAAGTTCATATTAATTATCTAAATTAACTAAGATTAAGTTCAAATTAATAATCGTTTGACATCAACTGTCTGCAGAATACTTCATTAGGTCCCACCAGAATAAGAAAAAGCAACAAAGAAGGGAAGTAAACATGATATTGTCTTTTGGTATAAGATAGAGGTTGAGGCAATTCATTTGTTGGAGGGTTTTGAAGGTTTACCTGAATGTGGAATCTTTATGTGTATGAAAGTTGAGAATTAAGAAAGAAATACATATTAGTTTAAATTTACTTATACCTAGTCTACTTCTAAAGAAATCATAAGAAAAAAACATACCATCAAACTACAGAATAAAAATAAAATAATTATGGGCCAAAGTCACACTATATGGACACTAGAAAAGTCACACTATATAGTCACACTAGAAAATGAACGCTAAGGGCAGTCATAGCTTCTAGAACATCACGTGCCTGCATTTTTTGAAAGCCAAATTACAAACAGGAAGGCTGAGTTATATAGTTGCCATTATGTAAGGGTAGCACATAAACTTACCAGAAGTGACACGCTTTATCCTAGTTAGCTCTTAATTTCAAGAATTGATCCCTTAATATCTGTGTTCTCAATAGCAATTTTCCAAAATATAAAATTCTCTTTATATGACCAGAAGTCATCTGGGTTGTTCCTATGACCCAAAGTCAAGGGAATAATGCTGTAATGGTGTCATAGATCTAGGAAGGCATGTCTAAAGAAGAATAAAGAAACCAAAGTCCAGATATATAAGTAGCTTATTGGTGACCTGCCTTAACATAAGCATGAATATCTTGAATAATAGTTATCAAAATTCATTTTAATACAAATAGAAACAAAATCTTATAGTGAATTGCAATTTTAAAGGTAGGTGAGATGGACTTCCTTGAGCCAAATGAGGATTGAGGGGCTTGCAGTGTGCCACCTCATTCCCTTCTTGTGCACTGTGCCAGCCATGGTGACCCCTGAGGCACCTACAATGGACTACATGGACTACAGTACAAAACCTGACAGAGAAATATATGGTTGGCATTTCACTTAGAAGTTCCCTCCCAGGTGGAGATAATTTTGCCAACTGATCTGGAGAGACAGGATTCCAAAGTTATTGCCATTAGTGCCAGAGGTAAAATATTCTACGTTGTTCATTGAATAGAGAAATATGTACCTCTAGATACCAGGCATATGGTTAGAAAGATCAATGTGGTATGAAAATTGAATAGCTTTCCTGTATTATTATTTAAATATAATCAATCCCAGCATGCATAGAACTTCAGATAGGCTGTGTGTAAGTGGTTGAACAGGCATTTCATGGAAACTCTTAGAAATGTGTATCATAAAAATGAAATGCTGACTATGGGTTGTAAGATGTATTCATCATTGGCTTGCATCATGACCATGCACTCTTTTTTTTAATTTTTTTAACGTTTATTTATTTTTGAGACAGAGAGAGACAGAGCATGAACAGGGAAGGGTCAGAGAGAGAGGGAGACACAGAATCTGAAGCAGGCTCCAGGCTCTGAGCTGTCAGCACAGAGCCTGATGCGGGGCTCGAACTCACGGACTGCGAGATCATGACCTGAGCCGAAGTCAGACGTTTAACCGACTGAGTCACCCAGGAGCCCCAAACCATGCACTCTTGAGTAGAATTGCATTCAGATGGATTCAAACAGGATGTTTACTGTAAATACAACCCAGAGATGAGTAAACAAGGTGATCTATAGGAACATTGAAAACTTTGGCATAGTTGGTAGCTGGAGGTGACTCCCAGAGTGAGTAGTCAACAGATTCCCCTAGGAGTAAGATCCCTGATGGAATACTGAATAAAAATTCCTTTCTGGCCAATAGTTTTTTTTTTCTTGGTTATAGTTTTTATTTTTCCCTTTTTAGGGCTAATCTCTTCCAATATCTCTATATTTTCTTCTCACCTTTTCCACTGCTGTATTTTTCTCCTTTAATCTTATTTATTTATTAAATAATTAATATTAAATTAATATTAATATTAATTTAATTTAATTAATATTTAATTAATATTAAATTAAATTATTAAATCTTATTTAATCCTTTTTCTCTTTCAAATTTATGTTTCTTCTGTCTTTCTATTTTTGAGGTCTGGTTATTATGTATTCATTCATTTTTATGTTTGTCACCCATCCATTCATTTGTTTCTAAGTGAATATTTATTACAAGTTGGATCTATGTTAGATACTGCAGTGACATTGTACAGGACATACAATCCAAAAGGCTCCAGAAGATAATATTTTTATTAAAAAAAAAACAGTCCATCACTGTTTTAATATGCATAGTTCAGAACTATATCTTATTGCACATGAAGTTACACTATCATAGCTTAGAAGCACTGTTTTATTGCTTTGCTCAAACATTTATTAATCATGTCATTTTTTTCTACCTCTCCCCCTTAAAAAATGTTTAGAAAAGGGATGTGTAATGAAAATAATGTTTTTAATGTTTTCATGGCTTTTGGTGTCATACTTAGTTAATCTGGAGAAGAGCATCTTTTCACTTAATATTCATCCTAAAGTTCTTGTTTGAAGGTTCTAGACAGTACAAAAATACAGTCTGTGTCCATGACCTATGACCAAGGAATTTTGACCTCGTTCTAAGAGGGTCTTCTCTCTGCTTTTCTCCCACTCTCATTTGCACAGCTATTATTTGTAGACACTAGGTACAAAATAGGTAATAAAATTGACAGTTGTAATAATGTTGCCTCCAAAATTGTTTAGAAGATGTATAATTTTTGATGACTGTCTGCCTTTTAGGCAAAAGCTGATGGAAACAAGTTTGCTTTTATGCTTTCTCTTTTTTCATTAATTTCTGAAATTTCTAAATTTATTGAGCAAACATTTTTGAGAGGAAAATGGACCAAAATCTTGTTTTTATGTTCTAAGCTGTCTTCTCCAACAATATTTGTTGTTTCTTTTGAATCTTACCATATATTGGATATTTAAAAAAAACTTATTATTCACATTTAGAGAGAAGTAAAGAGAAGTTCTAAAATCTGGAGTTAAAGAGCAGGTATTATGACAAATAGGAAAATCTCAGTAAGATGATAATCTTTACCCAAAACTGGAAAAAAGCAGTATGCTTAGCTTTTGGCCTATTGAGAAATCTGGATGTGGTTTATGTCGTACAGAGTATCACCATGGCTGTACCCAGGAGACCAAAAGAGGAGATCCTTTATCAATAATTTAAAACTTTGTTTTCAAATAATTCTTGGATTATTTACAATTACATAGGAAACAATGTGTCTCCATAACCTTCCTTGAAATGCTAAGAAATTGGGATGACAGTCTCTGAAATGTGGAAAGTAGTGGTGCCTGGGTGGCTCAGGCAGTTGAGTGTCTGACTCTTGATTTCTGCTCAGTCATGCTCTCATTCTCATGAGATCGAGCCCTAAGTTGGGCTCTGCACCGGGCATGGAGCCTGCATGAGATGCTGTCTCCTCCTCTCCTTCTGCCCCTCCCTGGCTTGCGCACGTGCACACAGGTGCTTTCTCAAAAAGAAAGAAAAAAAAAAAGAAAAGAAAGCAAAGAAAATGTGGAATGCAAATAGTCGCCCTTTGTTAAGAACACATAATGATGGTGTGTAGTTGCACACAGAGAAATGGTCAACAACAGAGGACGAGTTTTCTACTGTCTTTGGCAAAAGCCTGTTATTAAAATGCAAACAGAAAGAGATGCCATCTCTTCCCTTTCTCCCTGACTCCTTATCCTCCGTCTCTTACTACTTCTCAAGTGCATTCTTCATATATACATTTTAGAAGCACCATTTTTATATCAGTTTTAAAAGCACCAGATTGCATAAAGAAATGCTTTCATTTAAATCCATTATAGAAAGAAACATAGGGTTTGGCTTTGATATTTTTATTGCTAAGATAGTAATGCTATACTTTAAATAGCAATAACATAGTTCTGTTTTACATAGAGTTCTTTCCACTCTAGTTTTACCATACGGTTGTGTAGGTGAACTTGCTCCAGAAAAGATCTGAATGAACCACCACCATGCTTTGACCCAAGGGAAAAAAACATGACTTAACGGTTCATCTTAACATTGACGTGTTCTTGGGTAATTGTCTATTATGTCATGGTAGGAAAACTAGGTATTCTTATGCCTTTTTATAATTGCTTTAATATTTCAATAGTGATTTTTTTTTTTCTTTTCTAGGGCCGGTGCATAAACTTCTCTCGAGTTCCATCTCAGTAAAAGGAAAACAGGAAGACCAAGAAGGTATGAAGATACATCTTCACACTGCTGATTTCCAACCAAATGAAAAAAAAAATATGCATTTCAGAAGTTTTTGGAAGAACAGCTTTATTCCTCTCAGTCAGGAAATGTTTTCTCTGCCTTCTGCTTTGCTTGCACCAAACATTTTTAAATACTTGTTCTGCCATCTACACGAGAGTTGATGGAACCCAGGAGTAACTCATGATTCATGACATTGAAAATAAAGACTAATGTTAATCTACACGCTATGGTTTATACAAGAAAGTGCATTTGAAAGTGTAGAAGAGGAAAAAGCAAAAACGACAGCATGAAGATGATATCAAAACAGGGACCACAGAACAACTGGCCATGATGGATCTGTAACGGAGAGAGGAGTGTTTTATATGGAAACATGGCACTTGTGTTTTCACAGCGCAAGATTGTTAGCCACAGGCAGAGTATGGAATATCCCACCAGGCCAAGCAAATAAAGGAGTCCATTGCCTTATAGCTATGTCAGATCACAAAATCCTCCCAAGTCCCCTATCACAATGTGCCTTACGGGAAGCTTCTGACTGGAAAATCTTGTCATTCTAACACTGAAAAGTGCACACGCATGACAAAATGTAGACAGGATGCCTCAAGGTGTTGGTAGCAAGCAAGATTTTGCCCTTTAGTTTTTGAAGACACCTTTCTTTCATTATGCACCCGGGAAAAGAAGAAAATTAATAGAGCGTTATTCCACAGGAAGACAGCCTCTAAGCAGAGATCTTGAATGGAGTTTAAGGGACTTGTGCTTTGAGAACTTGTCTCTGGGATCGGTAGATTTACCCCTCTCTCTATGTTTAGGGTTTAGTAGTGCATAAAGCATTAATATCTGTAAACATACCAGGAGTTTGTTTTGCTTTTAATTTAAAGGAAGCAGTAACCACAAAGCTTCCGCTCAGGGTTTTTCCTTCCTCCAAGTCTCCAAGGGCTCTTCAGCGTCACAAGCCAGCAACTCTCTTTGCATGAAAATTTCAAAGTTTAATTAATATAATTAAAGGCAACAGCAAGCAGCAGCCTGTGAAGATTTTGCTCATCTTTTTTATGCCTTTTGACATTGAATGACCTATTACTGTATGCGCATTACTTGGATTTTGAGGGGCACTCCACCTTGGTTATGATTCAGTAGAGGAAAAAAGACCTCCTCTCATCAATTTATAAATTAAATTTTCAGGAGGATCGGCCACCACAAAACACCGAAATGTATGTATTATAATTTTTTAGAAAAACCACCATCGTGTCACGTCGACGATGCCAAATTATGTTAGCGTGAGTGGAAACACTGTGGGGGAGGAAGAAGGCAGCAGCTGAAGAAAAAAGCTCAAATGATCTAGTCACTTTCGATACTGTACTTCAGATGCGAAATGGATATTCGACTCGAAACCTGACAAAGCGCGCCTGCTTTGATGTGAACTGGTATAGACAATGACCAGTGGCTGGGTCAGTGGGATGTCTCTCTGTGAGCACAAAGGCTTATCAAATGACACTAAAAATAAGTTCAACAACCATCACATTGGAAGGGATAAGGCGAGCATTTCATGTTTGGCGGGCATGTGTGTGCACAAGATGGAAAGAGCGATTTGGAGCATCCCAGTATAATTACCCCCATTGTGCTCTTAATGGAAATTTCAAAGGACGGGAGTGATTCTGTTGGTTGGTGTCCAGATCTGTGGCACTGCTCCGAGAAGCCTTACTCAAGCACACACAAATATAAGTATACATGCATATCCTCTAGCTTGAATCTTTTTGCTCAAGTTTATTTATGTCACTGGCTGGCTGGATCCAAAGTCATGTGTCTACATATTCATAAATAAAATTTTACCTGTGCCTCTGCTACCATTTTCTTTAAGCCCACATAAACTCAAGTTTTGTTTGGTTGAATATATAATTGTCCTGGTTAGTTTCAGGACAGAATTCTATTCAGTTCCAAAATGTCGCTTATGTTCACAAATGATACTATTGCCAGTAATTATCCATGTGTGCAAGTGTGACTTAGAAGCTTGATATACACCCCATGAGTTCTTGTAGACCTTTGTTCTACATTTTTATATCTGGGATGGCATTTACTGCTGTTTTCTCAAATTGGCACTTCATTTCTGATCCATGCACACCCATAAACGGTATTTAAGAGCACCAAAGATAGTACAGAAGCCAAGGCTGTTTCTTCAGTAGTTACTTGGAATTTGTCTACTATCGTATGGCATTTGTATTGAGTTAGTGTTTTGCTACATGAGCAATGGGAGTAGACCTCTGCCCTGAAAGGGAAAAATAGCTTTCTGTAGATTGGAATGTAAATGGGGTTCCAGTTCTAATACCACTATGAAGAGCTCTCCATGAAGAGGGAGAGGCAATGGCCTGTATGTGTAGACTAAAAGAGTACAATTCATAAAGTTCAAAGACAGATGGATTTTCACTGCACTTAAAGATACGAACCAGATCTATGCCATTTTCTCTCATTTTGCTATCTAGCAAATAGAAGAATTTGCTTTGAAAGAGTACTCTTTTCTCACCAAAGAACTAAATCAAAACCTCTATACCTTTTAGTCAGGAAAATAAAAGGTTAGAATAAAGCCATTTATATAAGTTTAATAACATTTTTTTAATATTTTGTAGAGAGGAATCGGTCCTGTTTAATTTTCTGGACATAATGTCAGTCAAGATCTACTTTCTGTGTCTAAACGAATAAGTCTTTATCCGTAATCCATTTGTGTTGCATAAGGTTGCAACGACAATTAAGTGGGAAATGACTCCTAACTTATGTGTCTACTCTGCCTGGAAAGAAAGTTTTGAAGGCATCTATATATATTTCATAACAATGTCTGTTCTTTATGGATTTGATCCATAAATATTTATCTATCTGAAAACTTTGATACTTGGAATGTTTTCCTTAAAGCATTTGGTGCTCCAAGAAAAAACATTTGGTGCTAAGAGTTACAGCACTGATGCCTTTCCCCAAGTTAATTCTATTTTAAAAATTTATATTTTCTTCCCAATGAGATGCAGAGTCAAATTTGAGACCCTCCATTAAGTAGGGCGCAGTACCTGCCATCTACAGATAATTCTTATTTTGACAAAAATATAGAAGGCTTAAACCTCCTGTATTTCAGATTGTTCGAGAGATGATTTGCTTATATTCCACCTGAACTTTATTTGAACCATTTAACATCATAAATTATTCAATATCTGTTTTTCTAATAAATCTTTACTGGATATAAGATCTGGGTGTCTCTGTGAAGTTAGTAACTTTAATATCTGTGTATCACTGACCACTGTTTACTGCTCAGAGGCAATTTATTGGTTTATGTTTAAAATTAATACACTGTCTGTATTGTGGCCAAAAGGCATCTAAAACATTTTTGATTGATCACTTCACATATATTATTTTTGAATTTTAAGAGAGCAAAATATAATCAGGCCACAATTACCAGTATTGTAAAGCACTGTAACCTCCTCCTCCATGGCAAAACCCGTGGTTAGCTTCTACTAAGTGGCAGATTAGCATCACATTACTTTAGGAAGTTTATAAGTGTTTTATTACCAAAAAAGTTTTTGGTGGGTATGTAATTCAGGAAAGAAATATATCCATTCTTTATTTTAATATGAAAGGAACTGTATAATGTAGAATCAGAATAACTGGTACACCTGCCGTATATTTAAAGAAAGAAACGGGCAGGTGAGGCTGGAGAATGTTGTCTGTAGATAATGAAGTGAGTGCAGCCATGTGTTCTAGTCTCGAGGTTTAATTTTGGTATATTCCTACACTTACTAGGATCTAATTCAGTCAAATTGGTCAAAGGAAAAAAAAATTTTTTTGAAAACTCATAATGCAGCAAGCCCTGTGCTATTTTTTAAAAGTGTACTTTATTTCGGTGCTCTTCTGCCAAAAGAAAATGCTGATAAAAAAGTACACAGTAGAACATGCAAATTTATATTAAAATGTGCTTGTTCAGATTACTTTACGAGAACTATATTAAGGTAGTGTGTGTGTGTGTATGTGTGTGTAAGAAAGAGAGAGAGGAAGTCAGTGTGATGTGGTACACATCATCTTCTGTTAGGAATCAGGTGATGGATGCCCTGGCTCCTAGAGTGAGCTACAACTAGCTTGCTGAAACTGAACTGATCAGCTTCTCAACCATAGACTAGAGGTGCACTGGAGATGTCTCAAGTTCCTTCCGGCTCTGACAACATTTCTGTGAATACAGTCATATTGGAGGTTTTAGTACTTATATATTTCATGTTTTTAATGACTTTCCTCATTTGGAGAGCACAGCAGTATTAGCTCTGTAAACTGACATTTAGTTACCAAAAAGACATTGAACCATACTACATAATTTTATAATTAGCCATAATAGAGCAATTTCTCAGTTAATTTCTTACAACTAGAATTTGTCAAAGAGGCAACTGATAATAAAATTTATGTGTGATGAAACCTCTGAAATGATGAGTAAGATAGGATAGTGGGAAACATATCTTGTGTATTTCACTCTGACTTTACAGTCATAGCAGGTGTCTCAAAGGCATGTATAAAGATGTACAGAAATTGTTACAATATATTTATGTTACTAATTTTAATGAGGAGGTACTGTGTACTTTGCAGAAAGTTAAATTATTCTTTAAGTGAAGTTAAGAGAAATGAAACTTTTCTCTCCTTAGTCGAAATTGGAAAACAATCTTCATTGACAATAACTGTGCTTATATCCCCCATGAGAAGTATTCAGTGGAAGACATTTTACTGAGTAATTTCAGTACTACTCAGGATATGTAGTATTTTAGAATTGCTAAACTTCCACAAAGTTACCATTGTCTTATTGTAGAAGAGAACTTTGGAAGTAAGAATTAAAAGAAAATGGATGCTTAACGTTGTCTCCTAATTACTATAAAGTTATTTATGTTTTAGGTAAGTAATATTCACAACATTGTAAACGTCAGTGGATAATCCAAAAGTAATTGTAAAAGTTATTAAAATGTACATTTAAGTAGATCTCAATTTGGTTAGAAACCTCAAGAGTTCATCTTCTAGAATGTATACTATCCAAAAGATACGCATTGCCTTTATGCACTAAAAGGCAAGGTGATTAAGCAATGTAGATGCAAACCAAAGGAACTGAGAGCTTCCAAAATCATGGATGATAGAAAAAAGAAATTGTTACATCATAGGCTAAGTTAGAAGCAAATGTAAACCTCTAGCCATGCTTTTGTACGTCACCATCTGATTTGTGTAAGTAGCTGGGGAAAGAAAAACTCACAATATAAAATAAGATTGACTAGTTCTAGCAGATGACACCTGTAAATAGAATTACCAGTTGAAATTCTGATGTGAAATGAGATGATTAATATTATCACGCTAAAGTCTTCTTTTGAGTTCTTTTTTTAACATCTTATAATCCGAAAAGTCTCTGTTAATTAAATAGAGCAATGACAGACCTTCATCTTCTTTAAATACTTTGTTTGTGTGAGGCTGTCACATGGGGAGAAAGATTATATTTTAAACAATATGTTCAAGTGTAAAATATCTTCAACAAATTCTTAATGTTTTAAAAAAATGGAAGCAGCTCCATGACTTCTATAATTAATTTCATGGGATTCTTCATAAGGAGCGGAATATTTCAGAAAGCTTTAAAAGATTTTATATATATATATATATATATATATATATATATATATATATATACACACACACATACACACACACACACGTATATAGTTAATTTTTTAAATGTTTATTTTTGAGAGAGAGTGCATGGGGAAGGGGAAGAGAGAGAGGGAGACACAAAATCTGAAGCAGGCTCCAGGCTCTTAACTATCACCACAGAGCCCATTGCGGGGCTCAAACACAGGAACAGCGAGATCATGACCTGAGCAGAAGTTGGATGTTAACTGGTATATTTTTTTAAAAGGGTATCAAAGACCAAATTATATTGGTAAATATTCAGTGTGTTTTATCTCATTTTAAAGGATACTGATGTGATTAGAATAATATGGCATACCACTAAAAAGAAAATCACAGTGGCATTAATCTTCAGTATCTCTGTATTCCTACAACCATCCAGAAAGCATTGAAATGATATGTTTATATCAATGATTTTTTAAAAATTCAATTCAAATGATAAAGACCAATACACAAATGGTTTCAAAATTATTAAATCCATTGAACTGGTAGAGTAAACCTAGTATACACATCAAATTATTTTTTCTAATCATGTATAAAATGGGAGGGATTACTATGCTTTAAAAAAGATTTCCCTCAACTCTTCCAAAATCAGTCCAAAACTTTCAACCCAAGGACATTATGCATATGTCTATAATTTCTAACTCAGAAAAAAATGTTTTTGATATCAATTAAATTGAAAAGAGAGGGCTTGTGTTACTTTTCTATTGCTTCTGTCACAAATTACCACAAACTTAGTGGCTTAAAACACAGATTTATTTTCTTATAGGTCTGGAGGTCAGAAGTCCAAAATCAGTTTCAATGAGCTAAAAAGTTAAGGTTTCAGCGGATTTCGTTCCTTCTGGAGGCTCTGAGAGGAGAGTTTGTTTCCTGGTCACTTTCAGCTTCTAGTTTCTTGGTCATCCTCTGTAACCTTTGGCTTGTGGCCCCTTCTTCCATCTTCAGAATGTATTATTCCAACCTCTACTACAGTCACCTTTTGTTTTTCTGATTTCTTTCCTCAACATCCTTAACATAATCACACGAGCAGAGTCTCTTTTGCCATGTATGGTAATAGTCACAGGTTCTGGGGCTTAGGACATAAACATCTTGTGGGGGCATTATTCAGCTTACCACAAACATTAGAATGATTTACCTTCACTAAATATTTTCCTTGCATCTGACACCCTAAGAAAATATACCAGTTGAGTTCAACTGTCTCCATTAAATCCTTGCCTGCCCATATTCTTTAGATCTTGTCATCACACAAGTGATTTTGTTTTTGGAGGAATTCCATTTGTCCCCATTCTACTGCTTTATATTTTACTTGAAATTCTTCTCAGAAAAGGAAAAATGCCAAGGGATAAATTCTTGGAACATTTTTTTTTTTTGCCAGATGATAAACCTCACACAAGGCTGAGAAGCATATGGGCAGTTTTTTGTTGCCTCTGGAGAATTTACCTGGCCTATCTGCACAAGCCCAGAAGTTAACCTAGATTTAGTCCCTGTAATACTTTATGCTATGGTACTGAAAATCTATTTAGAAGGTATTTAAATATCACTAGAGACAAAGGACAAAAATAAGTGGATGTTGCTAACATCAGAAATACACACGTAAAAAAGAACTTGAAAAACCTTTCTTAAATGCTTGTATTGACCGTTTTGTCCCAAATCCTGTGGCATTCACACATGACACACCCTGTGTTTATATAGGTCATTGGCTGCAATCTTACCTCATATATATATTTTATATATTTCTTTATTTTTAAATTTTTTTAACGTTAATTATTGACAGACGGAGAGAGAGCATGAGCATCGAAGGAGCAGAGAGAGGAGGAGACACAGAATCCAAAGCAGGCTCCAGGCTCTGAGCTGTTAGCACAGAGCCGGACGTGGGGCTCAAACTCACAAACTGGCGAGATCATGACCTGAGCTAAAGTCAGACGCTTAACAGACTGAGCCACCCAGGCACCCCTATATATATTTTTAAGTTTATTTTGAGAGAGAGAGACAGTGTGTGTGCACATGGATGAGCAGGGATACAGAGAGAGAATCCCAAGCAGGCTCCACATTCCATGCTGAGCCCAGTGCGGGTCTCGATCTCACAATAGTGAGATCACGACCTGAGCCAAAATCAAACGTCAGATGCTTAACCGACTGAGCCACCCAGCCACCCTTAAAATGGAGTCTTAATCGTATTGTTTGGTCCCATGTATAATGTCACTCCAGAACACACACTCCACATCAGAAAATTCAACAAATAACTATTGAATGCCTACTGAGGGCCAGACATTATGTGGATCACTAGGGAAGTGATATAATAAATAAGCTGAGCTTACATTCTACTGGAGAAGAAAATACCTTAAGTGAATAGGTAACAAGTAGGATGCGTATTTTAAATGTGTGAGTGCTGTGTTTGCAAATAGTGAAGATTTAACTGGCTTGAGGGTTTTAGTGAAAAACTGGAAGAAGCAAGAACTTGGAAGGATAAGGACAGAAAGGAAGAAGGAAAGAAGAATGTTGCGGACAGTGAAAAAGCATGCCCTAGAATTAATAGAAATTTAAGCTACCTGGGAGGACCAAGAGATATGAATTACAGCATAGAGAGCCAAGAAGACTGGAAAAAGATGGCACAGGGTGGTTTAGGAAGGATCAGAGAGTGTAGGGGCATGTTCACAATTTTTACTGTCTCTTCACGTTGAAAAGTCTAAAGCGTTGAAGGTCTAAAGCAGGAAAACAATATTTACTAGGTTGACATTTTGAGGCATAGATTAGAGAGGAGACTATCAGGGAAAGGGTGTATCACAAATAATTCAACATCTCTCCTAAAGTCTCACATCACTGCACTGTCTGGATATTATATTTCTGAGCTTGTTATACCCTCTTGAATTATGGGAGCCTTTAGTTTCTACTGCCTCAATTAAAACATACCCCTCAGTTTTAAACAGATGCCATGTGTTTAAAGTTAGAACTAGTCATTCTTGCTTCACACTTGTATTTTTTTTTCCTGTTACTTTTAAAGATTCAAAAAGAGTACTACTATTTTGAATAATTTGGCCATGGTACTACCTACCCCTCCCCCACTCCATCTCTGTGGGACTTGTCACCCCTGTGCCTAGATCCCTGGGGTCTGGCCTCCCCCTGTGTCTCTTGTCATTCTTAGATTCCTTACCCTCACATTAGCTAGAAGTGACCTGTGAATGCTAGGCGACCTGTGACCTGTGGAACCAGTTCCACCCACAATCACAGCATGTCCTGCCCAGAAGATCTAGTGTAATGCACATTTGGATGTCACTCCTCAACTCTTGAGGCTTCTGCTACACCTTGGACAAAAGACTCCCATTTTAATGTTATGTCATAATTTGTTTAAAAGGGTTTTGGGGAAAGAATAGCGCAGGGGGATAAGATCTCTGGTTTTGTGGATTTTACATTCAAGTGAGGAACGAGAAAATAAACAACAGGACTTCCAGAGATGGTCTCTCAAAGTGACAAATATATAATGCATGCCCTGTGTGCTATGAAGAAAAAAAAGCAGGATGAGATAAAAACTGAGTAGAAAAGGATTTACAGTTGAGGTGGTCAGGGAAGGTTTCTCTGAGGGTGTGAGAATTCCAGATAGAGGGAAGAGCACATTCCCAGGAGCTGAGACAGAAATGAGGTTGGTAAGAACAAGAAGTTGAATGGAGAAGGGCAGGGGGGTTGAGAGGGAGAGAGAGAGTCTGTGACAGAAGAAGATGAGGCAGCAGAAAGCAGAGCGTGAAAGCAGCCCCCAAAGGCCCCAGAGGGAGAGAAGACGATACTCTCAGATACTCTCACCATGATAGGAAGCAAGCTATTGGAGTTGAGCAGGATAGTGATGCGTTATGCTTTAGACATGGGAAAAAATGACTCTAACTCCTGGGTGGAGAGTAAGTATTAGGAGTCAAAAATGGAAGCAGGGAGATGTGTGTGAAGTACTGAAAGATCTCTTCCTTAAAATTTTGTGTAAGTGTAAGTTCATGCATATGTTTCCCAAAGAACAGCGATTCGTATAGAGGAATTGTATTTCAAGTTGTTATTATTCAAAGCAATACGAGGAGTTAAAAATATCTTGTACTCTAGTTGCCTGTGCGCTTGGGTAACTGGAATAATAAACTGCCTTTGCTCTCTTCTTTGTAGCGAACGAAAGAGCATGACAGCCTTTGTCTTAAGAACTTAGAGAGGAGGGGCTCTTGTAAGTCGTCCCTTCGAAGCTTCAGTTCAGTTCTCCCACGTGACGTGAATCTCCGATCCGAGTTCTGCAGCGGCGGCTGAACAAAACTGAATTTCTCTGCATAAAACAAATCTTGGAGGCATTCCCCCCTCCCCTGAAATAGAAGGGAAATAAAATGGAGAAAAAAGAAGGACAGGGAAAAGGACTGAGCAACACTGTAGGAGGTTAGAGCATAAATTGAGAAAATGATAGGAGATGTTTGTGTTTTTAAGAATGGAAATGCCTGGTGCTCTGTTTTCAATGGCAGGCATTCCTGCAGTGTAAGCCCCACCGCCTGATAATTTCACTTCTATGCTAACTCCGTTTTTGTGTTACTTAAGGAAGTTGCTTGAGTTCAGGAAAACTTTCAAGGCAGGATAAAATGATCCTTAATATAAAAATGAGCTTCTCTGAAAATGAGCAAAAATATTGTAATATTATACAGATCTTATATAGTAAGTTGCCCCCACCTATTAACTGTTTTCCTAGAATAATATATATATTATACACACACACAAACGTGTGTACATATATATACATATATATACGTGTGCGTGTATATATATACACATATATACATACATATACACATATATATAGTAAGAAAGGAGAGTGATCTTAAAGTCAATAAAACTCACATTTATTTCAAACATTGTTCAAGTAGCAATCAAATTGATAAACTCTAAATGATAGAAATAAAAGGGATCAGTTTCTCCAGATTTCCCCTAAAATATTATATCATGTGCCAATGAACCTTGAGTTCTTAGGAAGAAATTATTAGATTCCCTACATGCGATAGGAATAGCATTTACATCTCTCATATTTTTTACTTTATATAGCTATACACACACACGCGCACGCGCTCCTTCTAATAAACATATTTGTGTTAGAAAATGCTATAAATGACCCAAACTATGAACTTTTGTGTACAGCTTCACAATCCTAACGATATCCGGATTATTGACATAAGCATTTTGACATCTGAAAATAATGATTTCTTAGCACGTTCAAAGAAAACCAGGCAAATCACTTAACACTCATAACTTGCATTTATATATCCTTTTATAATTTTCCAAAGTACTTCCACATGTATTTTTCCTTGTTTTTATTTAATAAATATGTATTGGCTACATACTATGTATACAGTGCAAATTTGGTGAAAACCTACGCAAATTGAGTGTGAAATTGTGGTATAAGGGTAAGGGTGGAAAAAAAATGGCCTTCCCATGATGCTCAGTAAAAAAAGTCTTGCAGCATGAATCCTGAGTGGCCCATTTAAAAATAAACCCTGATCACATAAAATGAGATTTAATGCTAAATGAGGCCTGCTTTATATGGGAAACCCTAGATAAACTCTGTACCGCTGAGAGTATCTCATTTTGCTGCCACACAATTTTCCGTGTATATTAACAGCCTTCCTGAGGAAGCAAAATACTTTTAAATCATTTAACGTACTTTAAAACATTACTTTGGTCTAACTCACAGATAAGTTAAGCCACATAAAAATTTAATATCCCCTAAGGGTAAACAAAACAAAACAAAATACCATAAAAATGATGAGGTTAAGAAGGTTGACATGATTCCTAGGAAAAATGAAGGTTTCTGTAGAAAATTGTTTTCAGGGCCAGCTGAAGGACATTATGATAGAGATCATTGCTTTAACATAATTTCAGAGGCAGTTAATGTTGAACAAGAAAGGAAAGAAAACCCAAGACAGTAAAAGGATAATTAATTCAGTCTTGGTTTTAATTTCCAAGGATCATATGGTGAAGTGACCCTTCACCATGGAAAACTGAACTCGATTTATAGTTTGCGTTTTTATCTTGTGACGATTAACTCTTCCAGGTATTTATTCTACTTTGACATCGATGTTTCCCCTCCATTTTACCAATTGACCTACACAAAGCAGGTGAAGAACAATGCTGCAGAGGATGAAGCCAGGTATCACAATCCTTCAGCACCTAATGTTCCCATAGCTCCTGGAGAATGGCGGCATGATGTGTCTGGGGTGGAGTCCTGGGGGTAGGAAAGGTTAGTTGTGCTTAGTAGCCAGGAATGTGAAGACCCCCCCACCCCATGCCTAAATTCAGGGAGTCGGTTCTGTTGCCAAAAACTGACCAAGGAGGTCAGAAGTCAACGCAGCCATTTTACAAGGGATGAAAAGCAAAGGTAAGAGCAAAGTCAGGCAGAGAGGAAACTGCCTTGGATTCACATATTTAGCTGATTTAATGAATACTGGTGATGCCTACCTAGTGCCAGTCTGTGTACAGGGCGATGGGATATTGCAGTGAGAAAGACAAACTGGTCTCGGCAATCTTACTGGCAACTGAGGACAGACATTGAACAAGACAATTCCAGGTCATGAGTTCTGTAAAGGGGAAATATAAAGTGGTATTGGGGCATGTAATGGGAGGGGAATAACCTAGTGTGAGTCATTAGAGAGGGCAGTGAAGTTGTCGCTGAGACTGTGAGGGTTTGTAGTGTTTCCTTCCTTCCCTCTTTGCTTTAGTCCTCTTCACTTAGCAACATAAATATAACAGAACAGTGGGGTGCCTGGAACATACTAGGCTCTCAATGAATATTTGTTAATGAGCTAGAAATTGATTATTCAGACTTCCAGTTCCTCCATGACTGAGTATTCCCAGTTCCTCCCATGTCCTCCCTATTGCAATCCAAAATTCCTGCACATAACACAACAAAAACATAGGAAGCCCGTGAAAGGTGGAAAGAAGAAGGCAGAGGCCATAGAACTCGAGGAATAACACGCAGGTCCCTGGGTTTTCTTACTGCATTACCCTGGAAAGGCTTCCCCAACAACCTCCAGCTGGGAATCCCCAATAGGACATAGAAAACCCCAAAGAAAGCCTCTTTCAACCAGCTAAAGGATATGGGAAAGGGGGCCTACCAACGGAAAGCTTTTCTGGCAATACTTGGTCAAATCCGACCAAATAACAACAGAAACAGGCCACGCTCACCCAACCCTGGTGTTTACACGGGAGCCAAGTGGGAAGCTGCTGTTCCAAGCCCCTGTGCCTCCATCATTCAACCCCTTCCCACTCCATGGAAGCAGCCAGTGAGCTCTGATTCTCCTGCTGGATTCCATCTTCCATCCAGTGGAAATAAGAGGCAGTGACTTGAGGGGCCACCCTCAACTAGCAGCCACGAGGCTTAACTACAGGTTGCAAGGCTGAACTAGTGACCACCATGCCTCACCTCCACCCCCTGAGAGCAACAGCAAGTTCAGTTGAACCTCCACACCCAGAAATTCTGTTTTTGGAATTGCTGCAACATACATATTGTTTGGCTACTTTTATCATGTTTATAAATTGACAGATGTGCCATTTCCTCTTTTTTTTTTCTAAATTGTAGCCCAAGAGTTAAGCTTTCCTCTATGAAAGAGTATAATTAATGTGTGTGTGTGTGTGTGTGTGTGAACATTCTTTTGAATTAGTATAACTTGTTCATTTCCATTCAACACTAAAAGGCCTCAAGGCCACTGCTATAACGAGATTCACATTTTGGAGCCAACAATAGTATAGCAATGCATTTCGTGCTGTCGTTCCATAATTTGCCTAATCAAATAAAATGAGATCAAGCATTACATTGGAAGGATCCAACCTCCCCATTCATACAAAGCTATATTTAGCTAATCACATAAGAAATTACTCTTTTGCCAGGGTTTTGTTTAAATTTTTAAGCTAGTTACAAAACAGAATTTAATTTCTATTCCTCTTCTAAACTCTAGTGAGACTATTTCCCCTACTAAGAAAAGCCAAAATAATGAAAACAATGTATGGAGCTTGATTAATTAGTTAAATCAATAGATATTTACTGATTACTGGCAACATGCTAAGGCACTTTGCTGGTCACTGATTCACAGCAGTGAAAAAGATAGAAACATGATTCTTGAATGTTACGAGGCTTCTTATCTCTAATTTTAATAGTTTTTTTATTGCTGATATAACAAATTACCATAACTCTGATGTCTTAAAACAACACAAATTTACTATCTTCCAGTTCTGTAGATCAGAAGTCCGACAGCATTTTTTATGGAGCCAAAAGGGAGAATCTCTTTCTTTAAGGTTATAGGATTAAGGTGTCTGGGTTTCTGTTTGGGACAACCCCATCCACTGGCTCGTGGCTTCCTTCCTCCTCCTTCAACGCCAACTACGGCAAGTCAGACTTCCTCACTTTGCATGTCTCAGACCTAGTCTTTTGCCTTTCTCTTCCACTTTTAAGGAATGATTAGATTGGGTAGAAAACCCAGGATAATCTCATTTCAGGGACCTTCATCTTAATCACATCTGAAAAGTTCCTTTTGACATGTAAAGTAACATAATCACATGATCTGGACATCTTTGGGTGAGGGGAGTATTATTCTGTCTATCACAGTAACATAGAGAATGAATTTAAGAATTTGGCCTGTGAAAATATTTCCTTGAAATAAATTTATTTCAAGTAACAATTTAAATTCATATCATATGCTTTGAGAATGAAACTGAATTAAAAATTACTCAGATCTGCATAATGGCATTTGAAAATTTATGTTTGTTTTAATTTCAGATCAACCCAATTTATTGAAACTCAGGTGGAAAAATTCTGGTTTTCCTCATGCCAACCAACACTTCTTTACTAGTAATTTTGAAAGGCTCAACAGTATTGTGCTTTGTCTATAGCCATTGGCCACACATCCACCATAGCAAGTCCCTAATTCTGAATTATTGCTTTCAATTTTCCTGTTACAAAGCTAAAGAACACTGCTAGAGGACATTGAGTCAATCACCAATTGGCACCATTAAAAAAAAGAATGTGTGTGTGTGTGTGTGTGTGTGTGTGTGTTTGTGTGTGTATGTGTGTGTAGTTTTCTAGTGTCCTATATTGTTCTACTGTTATTGAGAATAAATAACTCTTCTGGAAGGCAATTAGTATGTGCATTCTCTAGAATCAAATAAATTTGCTTTATGTTTTCTAAAAAAAGAAAAAAATTAAAGACAAAATTATAACCATATGATTAAATATTGTAACAAATCAATAATAATAAAGGATTGGAACCCATCTAAATAACAATAATAGGGCAGCAATAAATTAAATTCTGGTACATATGATATATTGAAGAATACTCGATCACATGGGAAATGTGTAGTATATATATGCGTATATAAGTATATATATGTATATATATATATATACATATATATACTTATTTAAAAATACTAGGTTATAATATGTAGCTATACTATGATTTCATTATAAAAACTATTAAAATCACATAATAAATGCACATGAAGATTTAGATACATAAATTTAAATATAGCAGTTGATGTACAGAAAAGAGTGATGCTACTGAATTTTATTTTTAAGAAATTATAATTTTACTCAAAAGCAGATATATTTCCATTTTAAAATGCCATTTGGATTGGAATCTCTGATGCAGCTATTTATAAATATCCATAATAAAAGGAAAGAATGAAATTAAAAGTTAATAGTGTGAGATACAAAGACTACAATAGTGAGATGAAGAGGAAATTAAGTGAGTTAAGGTAAAAACTAGAAAGAAACTAAAATTTGAATAGCCAGATCAACAAAAAACAATATTATCAGAATAGATGCTGCAGAATCTTTAGTCACATTGAAAACACAGAATCTTTTTAAATTAAGAAAAAGACAAAAGATAAAACCATGATGATGAACTTGAAAGACCTTACACTCTAAATCACTTACCTCGCTTAATCTGCTAACTTATGTCGCAAAAAAATTTTCCACAATCTAATGTCCAAATAGGCTTTTATTCAGCAATTCATGAATCAGGCAGCATCCAATCAACAGGTAGAAAGGAACTCCAAAGAGGTGCATGAAGAGAAAGACTTTTATAGACCAGCATGAGCAGAAACAAAGAAATTACACTGGGTGTTTGCTGAATGGTTAAAACACACTTCTTTTACCTAGAGCAAAGGGCAGTCGCAGAACCTGGTCAGGTAGCCTGTGTTGAGATTTTACATACGGGAGAATAAGAATGTGTAAATTATTTATTGAATTTGGTGTTTAGAATCACTTATGTTGAAAAAAAATTTTAAAGTCATTTCAAAAGTAGACATTTATAGAGCTAAAAGTAAATTATTTATTTCCAAATGCTAAGCAAAACAAAGTTGTTTATACGAAGATCATAAAAAGTAACAATAAAATAACCATAAAATAAAGACAAACTATGGAAACTAAAGTTCCAGAATGACAGACCAAGTATATCATTTACAATCACAAATAAAAATTACTTAAATTCTTTCTTAAAATTCAGTGGTTTCCATTTTATCATAGAAAGATTAAAATAGAATGGAAAGTAAAAGTGAGTTTAATTCAATGACACAAAAATATAATAAATAAAATAAGTATAGCAAAGCATAAATCAAAATAAAATTTAACATATCAAATGCAAATAATATAAAAGATGAGCAGTGGGGCACGTGTGTGGCTCAGTCGGTTGGGTGACCGACTTTGGCTCAGGTCATGATCTCACAGCTGGTGAGTTCGAGCCCCACGTCAGGCTCTGTGCTGACAGCTGGGAGCCTGGAGCCTGGAGCCTGGAGCCTGCTTCGGATTCTGTGTCTCCCTCTTTCTGTCCCTCCCCTGCTCACACACTCTGTCTTTCTCAAAAATAACCTTAAAAAAACTTAAAAAAAAAGATGAGCAGTTAATGAAAGATAAAATACAGAAATCAAAAACTCAAAATATCTGAAGACCAAACATATATGTTACAATGACTAATGTTTGACTACTTAAAAAATTCAGTGGCTCATATTGAGTGAAAGAAGACACAAAATAATCATTCCTTTTATATTATGTCCAAGGATAGGCAAAACTAAACTACAGTGAAAGAAATCAGCAAGTGGCTAGATAGGCAGTGTGCAGAGTATTGGGTTTACCGGAAAAGAGAATGAAGGAATGTGTTGGGTATGAATACAATGCTCTATAACTGGTCACTCTTGAAGGGTGGTCCAGACCAGCAATGTAAGTACTACCTGGGAACTTGATGAACATGCAAATTCTTGGGTCCCACACCAGACCTACTGAAATAGAAACAAGAATTCAGAAGGAGGGACCCAGGAATCTGTATTTAATAAGCCCTCTCACAGATTTTAAATGTATGCAAACCTTTGAGAATCAGTACTTTGTTTTGGGTGATAGTTACATAGATGTAAGAAACTATCAACAGAACTAAGTGTTTAGAAAACTTTTTATGTAAATTATAATTTTTTTTTTTAAAAAGTCAAATATAAAGATTCACTGTTCAAAAAAAAAAAGGCTTACATTTTGGAGTAAATATAAAAATACCATAAAAATAAAACCCACTAAACAATGTAAATGTCAGAAGAACATAAACCAATTATCAGCAAATAAAGTTTAACAAGGAAAACACACGTGAAAATAGAGGAGTAGGTTGCGGGGGGCAGTGGGCGGGGGCACCTGAAATTAAAGGAATGTGATGTCCCATGACTGGCTTAGATATACAAACTGGAAGAAAAATTAAATGGCTTATTTCAAAAACATCTATTGATCCCTATGTGATATGAGATTAATATATAAAAAGGAAAACGCAAGTCAGTTTTATTTAATTAATTGGACAGAATTTTGTATAATTTTTAATGCTCTTTAAAACATTTAGAGCATGAGATATCAAAGATCTTTTAGGACACAGATTTCTTCAACATCCTGCTCAGAGATTTGGCTTAAAAACAAAGTTTATTTCTATGGAATAGGGAAATTCTCTATATTCAGAAAATTTAACCAGTCAATTACTGGGCAAGTACTAACAGCTGTGTTCCATTATAGACAAAATATGAATTCTAAGGTAATCAATCTATCATACTTAATATGTATTTGTATAAATCCCTGATGCCTTTTACAAGATAAATGTAGTAGCTCAGAGTAGTGTATTGAAGCATTTAAGGAGCAGTATGTCAGTGTTGTTAAAGTAGGAGTTAGTGTTGTATCATTCTAGGAGAAAATTTTAAAGTCCTTTGATGTCTTTGTGGGCAATTTTTAAAAAAGTTCAAATGCTTGATAAATTTGTATACTTTTACCCCATAATACCATTGTGAACTTTTTAAATGGTTAAATTTTATACACAGGAAAAAATATATATTTCTGAATGGAGAAACAACCCAATTTGGTGATTTTCACAAAACTCATTTATTCTAAACATAGGACATCATAAGGACAGTGAGAATCCAGCATTGTTTGGGGATGGTTCTCTAAATTAAACAGGAGAAACAGGAAAATGTTTAATGAAGGATCTCCTGTTACAAAGACAAGTTGTAGAACAGAGTTTTTTATATTAACTTTGGACAGTGACACAGGAAATATCCACCAGGATGTGCAACTGTCATCTCACACTCAACAACTACCACAGCAATGACACGAATAATCTCTCATCTTGGCCTCTGCATAGCTTGGCATTTCCTATTTCTGTCAACTCATCAACTAATCATGACATCTAGAAATCATAACCAATTTCCTCCTTTCTTTATTCTCCTATTTCTTACTAGCTATCATTAGTTTTCCCTTTCTCTTCTTAAATATTCCTGTTCCAGTTAATCTAATCTTAGGTCGCACTGTCCAACATTTATTTATTTTTGGGACAGAGAAAGACAGAGCATGAACGGGGGAGGGGCAGAGAGAGAGGGAGACACAGAATCGGAAACAGGCTCCAGGCTCTGAGCCATCAGCCCAGAGCCCGACGCGGGGCTCGAACTCACGGACCGTGAGATCGTGACCTGGCTGAAGTCGGACGCTTAACCGACTGCGCCACCCAGGCGCCCCAGGTCGCACTGTCCAATAGAACCTGTGAGATAATGGAAATCTGTAAATCTACACTGTACAGTAGAGTAGCCACTAGCCATATGTGAGCACTTGAAATATAGCTAGAAAGACTGAGAAACTAAATTTTCAATTTGACTTGCTTCATCCATATATGCATTTGGTCATTTAAAAATATCTTCTGGGGGGTGCCTGGGTGGCTCAGTCTGTTAAGCATCCAAATCTCTATTTTGGCTCAGGTCATGATCTCATGGTCATGAGATCAAGCCCTCCTTCCTGGAGCTCTGCACTGGGCATGGAGCCTGTTTAAGATTCCCTCTCTCCATTTCCCCCTGCCCCACCCCTGCCTCAAAAAAATCTTTCAGGGGACATCTACTATGTACGCAAGCATAGTTAAGCTTCTAATTCCAAAAGGGTCCAGTGGCAGAGAAAAGAAAGTGATAGATATTTGTGCATAGGGGGTTATAGGAGAGTGGACAAATACCGACTAGGTACTCAGAAAAAACTTCTTGGGGAAGGTGATGCTTTAAATGAGACTCAGTAGGTAAAGAGTACAGATGAAGGAGGAGCAGAGAGGCATATATAGTATTAATGAAGCAAAAGAGAACATGGTCCACTTGGGGGGAAATTATAGAAGTTTAGCATGGCTGAAATCTGTAATTTGAAGTGAGGAAAATGTCATGAGATGAGCTTAGAAAATTACTCAAAGACTCCAATGTCATATCTAACCATTCCCTGCCCCCTATTTTAAAGTGCTTAGAAGATAATTGTTTGGTAATGGACTAATCAGGACTATTTTGTTAATTAAAATTTATTTTTAAGCAAAAGAGATATAATCAGATGTGGAGTTTGACAAGTTATGCAGGAGAATGGATCAGAGTGTGCAAAATTCGTGGGGCTGTCAGTGGGAGATTGTTGCCATGGTCTTAGCCTGTAATGACAGAAGAGAAAGAAAGTAAAATGTATTGGGAAAAAAATTATTATAGGGTTAGAATCAGCAAGATTTGTGACTGATTACCTGTATGGGGTGAAGGGAGTTGGGGAATCAAGACATCCCACAGGTTTCTGACTCTGGCCCCTTTGACTCGCAAGAGTCATTAATGTGGAAAGGTTTGACTTGGACCAAAAATTATTTCTAAGATAACTCACTCAGGTGGCTCTTGACAGAAGACCTCAGTCCATAGACACATGAACCTCTTGACAGAGTTCCATGAGTAGTGTCCCTATGACTTAGAAGGTTTCACCCCAGAGCAAGTGTGAGAGGAGAGATGAGAGAGAGAGAGACACACACACACACAGAGAGAGAGGACACGATGCTTTCTAATGACCTAGTTTTGGAAGCTGTGTACCATTGTTTCTGCCTTACCCTATTCGTTAGAATGGAGTTATTAAGTCCAGCTCATAGTCAATGGGAGGGAATTAGGCTCCACCTTTTGAAGGGGGGAGTGTCAAAGAATTTGTGGACATATTTTAAAATTACTGCACTAATATAGGGGACAAACAAGCTTATTTATTCCAACAGTAGGCTTCACTCTAATTATTGTGAGGGAACAATGAACTTAGTTCTGGTCCCACCCACTTGCCTTTGTGAAATATATAAATGGCAATTTTCAATAGACTGTCAGGGAATACCTGTAGCAGGAATATATGGATGGAAGTAGAGCCCAAAAGTGATTGTAAAAACTGATAGTCAAATTGTGTGAGAGAACCAAGAAAGAGTGATGTGTTAATGAATCATAATATTTGGAAAAGAAAGAAGTGGATATAATACACAATGACTTTAAGTTATAAGTTACTCCTGGGGAGGAAGAAACAGGGAAAGGATGGGGATTTTTAGGCATCTCTTATGTTTTATTTATTTATTAATAGAGTTAAAAAATATGGCAAAATGTCTGTATTCATTTAATCCAAATGATAAGTAATGAGTGTCTGTTATATTTATTATGTGAATTTTTATATTTGAGACAGTTGTGTACTCGAAATACTTACAATGTTAATAAAATTCCAAAAATGGATTAACTTTTGAAAGTCCTGAAGAAAGTTAAGTAGGACAAGGACTGAAAAATATCCATTGGATTTGGTAATCAAGTGGTCACTAGGGACCTTGATAAAAATAATTTCAGTGGTTGTAAAAGCCAGATTTCAGTGGGATAAGAAGTTAATGGGGAGGTTGGCTGGAAAGGTCAGATATTGGACTTCGTAGATCAAAACAGATTATATTTTTGTTACTGCTTCCTTATAAAACAAGGTGACTTCAATTTATTTATTGACCAAGGTGTGGGAAAGCCAGTAGAGAAGGAAGTCATGCGATACCAGACCCAAGTCCCCAAAGAGCAGAGTAAGATCCAGAATGCACATAGATGCCTTGTCATGAATGGGACGTGGGCCTTTCTTTGTCTTTTTTTGTGGTGGGGAAAAAAAGGTGAGAAGGTGAAAATAGAGCTTCTAGAAATAGCAGGAAATTGAGGGAGTCACTGAGATAAGAAGGATAAGAATGGGTAGGGCTTATAAGCACCATAAAAGTCTGGATATCTGTTTTAGGAATCAGAAACCTATCACAAAACACAGTGCTGGGAACTACCTGCCTGAGCTATACAGGCTGGTTTCTAAGAAGCAGATGGTGAAATGGAGTTTTGGGTGCAAATGTTTATTGGGGACCAATGCTTATGAAAAAGTGGAAATCATCTAATGCTTTTTTGTGGACCACAGGGTGAATAGCCATGGAGCATTCATATTGTTAAAATAAATGTGTCAATATGGAGAAATCCCAAGGATAGAACATTGAGTGAAAAAAGTAACTTGCCTAAAGGTATCTGTCATAGGGTAAAATTTGTATAAAATTTTAAAGCAAACAAACCAATAGTATATGTTATGTTATGGATAAATATAGACAGAATAAAAGTACAAAAACCCCTAGGGGAATGATACACATCAGGGTAGGTACCTCCGGTTGGCACGAAATGGAAAGGAGTGGGAGGTTCTGTGAGGTAATTATGTCAAGCCTCATTCTTGACACATAATAAATACAATAAATAAGTAAATAAATAAATAATACAATAATACAATAAATAAATACAATAGATGTTAACTAATATAATAATAACACATATTAACATATGTTTATTCTCACTGGTATACATACAAGTATCTATTATAGTATTTTATTTTATTGTTATTATGTTTAAAAGCATTAGTACTTGATGATTTTAAGGAACCAAACACCATCAGGGACCCTTTCCTAATTATACAAGGCCAATAATAGTACTAATTTCCAACATGATATGTGACTTTCATCTCAACTTTCTGAGGGCCAAACCTCTATGAATTAATTGGTGATGAAATGAAATAGTGAAGTCAGTGGCATACTGTTTGACTGAATACACACGCGCTCATATGCATGAACATCCTCTTCGTGTAACATAAGCACCAATAACCTCATTAAAGGCTAAGGCCAAGTGCATCTGTCTTTCCTCTTTACCTGATGAATTCTTCAAGGGTAGGACAGTGTCCCTTTACGCTCTGCCAGCCGTCCCTGGCATATTGTGAGCACTCAATAAATAATAATTACTTCAATCCCTTAATAAACAATCATGCATTTCCTCAATAAATAATACTTAATGATAATGAAATGACTGAAAAGAATGGCAAAACTTGAAAAAAGTTCTAAATGAGATATACCTGTTTGAACCTAATTAAATATAATTTTCTGAAAAGTGTACTTAGAACTTAACCCTGTAGATTTCATACAGGTATTCTATGCCTTAGATTTTAGGACACTATTGTTCTTTTAGTTCATATTATCACTAATGTCTCAGCTATATTCACATTTATATAAACCTGTTATGCATGTGTGTGTGCATATATGTATGTGTGCATATCCCTCTATAAGTGTGTGTGCATATATGTATACATATATATATTTGTGTATGCACAAATACGTTTTTTCCATCTCAGTCTATATATCACTGATTCTCAGCAAGACTGTGAGGCATTACAGTTCTCTTTGTGGGTGTGTATGTGGGAAGAATATTCTCCATTTTGCAACACCATTGATACTATGTGGCCTAACTGTGCCCCCAACCTTTTATGCCCTGTGTCCTCAACTATCACAGGTGTTAGCTAATATTATCACTATCATCTTACTATTTAGCTAATCTCATAAACTAATTTGTAATGAGGTATTACTATGTCAATGAATTGTTTTCTTACTTTAATAAGGACTGTTGGTACTTTCCTCTGAAAAAGTGATTGACAGTATGAATTCGAGACATACATACCGTCCAGAAATGCTGTGTTGGAAATGCAGTTCCACAAGGATCCTTTGGTAGTACTCAGATTATGACATATGTAATATTCTTGCTACACAATTCAGATGAAAGATAAATTCACCCTGACATTTGTTCTCAGATATCTAGCTTTTTCATCAAACAAATAAAACAATGGAAAATACTGGTTTTATTTTACTTTACTTTTAGGTTGTACAGCATAGTCTTACTAAAATTTAAACTGATGCTGGTTGGCTCAGTTGGTTAAGTGTCTGATTCTTGGTTTAGGCTCAGGTCATGATCTCATGGTTCATAAGTTCAAGCCCGCATCAGGCTCTGAGCTTACAGCACAGAGCTTGCGTTGGATTCTCTCTCTCCCTCTCTCTCTGCCCCTCTTCTGCTCTCTCTGTCTCTCAAAATAAATTAAAAAGTTAAAAAAAATTAAACTAACTTTCAGAAATGCATTTTGTAAATAGAGTAGCAAAATCATGTGACATGCTGTAAACCAATCTAAGTTGATATGACCACAGTTATTTACCAACTTTCCATTTTGATTTTCACTTGGACATCTTCTTGGAGACTCATCCATTTCCTCCTTTCCCTTCTATAACTACAACTGAAATTAAATACTGTTCATCTCATTCAGGATTCAGGATGTGCCTCTCAAAAAAATGAATGACTGCCCTTTCTGAGTTGGTTCCATAGAGTAACTTAAAAGAGTGAACACCACACTTGAAGAACTATGTAATTCAGACAATGCTTTTATTGATGAGAACAATTTTGCTTAAGTGTGAATGCTTTTTTAAAAGAGGATAATATGAGAAATAGATGTAATAAAAGGAATGAGCCCTTTAGATGACAATGGGGTGATAATAAGCTTGTGATGCTGTGCTTATGACTTATTTTGTTATTTTAGTCTAATGGCCTGAAAGGTCCTTTAAAAATCATCTAGGTGGATATATATTACATGAAGATAATAGTGTAGGTGGTTGTTTCCATTTGACTTTAAAATAAACTTCAAAGTCAGGAACTTTTTGTATTATGTTGAATTGTTCAATTATGTACTTTTGAAAGGCATGGTTTTCATATGCAAAATATCTTCCCAACATGTGCATGCTTTAAAAGAATTCTTTTACTCGAAATATAAAAACACAAAAATAAATACCTCAATTCAACCAGTGAACTTGGTTGATGAATCCTCTAATGGAATAGCGTGTCAACTCTGCCCCTTTTAAACTCACCTTTGTCTCTAATGCCTGAGCTATCACTGAAGATTAAAGATGGGATTCAAAGAGAGCTATTCTTCATATTTTACCTGCTCATTAAATGCCAAGATAGTTTTTTACTCAATTATACATCTGCCAATGAAAATGGTGTGCAAAGACAACACCAAGGCCATGTTTTCCTTTCCATCATTGTCCCCTAGTGAATTACAAGGTTGCGAGCTCTCTTAAAACAATTTATATTGACCCAGGCTTCATAAATCTGGTACAGGAGACTGAGTTGCTGAGCTATATGTTGTGGTCATGTCTTTCTGCCAACAACATTAATCACTTGCTCAAGAAGAAGTAGCTGTTCAAGAGTGTTCTGTCTCAGGCTCTTGTCAAAAAAGGACGTCTCAGCAGAAGGCTTTAATGTTGCCCTTTCCCCTCTGGCTTTCTACACTCCTCTCTATAGGTAGGTTTTCAGGCTCTAACCTACCATGTACTCTTTATTAGGTAACGTCAAAATGAACAAAACTGTACAAAGAATCATATGCTCGTGAGAAGAATATTATATTTGTTAGCCACAATTTCTAAAGAATGGAGATAAAATTAAAAAGACACTAGATACATTTGCATATGAAAAAAGTAATCTTCCATGTTTAGAATCACTTGAAGTTGCAGATGTATTTGAGATGAAATGATTTTTATTTGTGCCCTTGCGATGAACTGCTTCTAACTCATTTTTTAAAACAAATAATTTTCTCCTTAAGGAACTACTAAACTTAACCAAAAACCAGCCAGCACATCTGTCTCTGAAATGTTCCAGGGGAAGACATTAACAGGACTCTGGTAGGTTATGCATCTGGCCACCAACATTTTATTTGGAAAAAGAAAGAGGGCTATGACTAATATACAGGAAATTATGTTATTTGACACCTTATTATATTAGAGAAAAAAACAAAACAAAATATTAGGCTAGTATGAATGAAATGAAATAAGTGAGATTGTTTTAGGTATTATATACAATAATTACTCCATTTCTTCCCATTGCCTTAGTGAATAAACAGAAGCATTACTATAATATTTTTACTGAAAATAAATAAATAATATGCCCTTTTAAAATCTCAATTTTCGGGGAGCCTGGGTGGCTCAGCTCGTTAAGTGTCTGACTTCGGCTCAAGTCATAATCTCGTGGTTTGTGAGTTCAAGCCCAGCGTCAGGCTCTGTGTTGACAGCTCAGAGCCTGGACCCTGTTTCAGGTTCTGCGACTGACCCTCTCTCTGTCCCTCCCATGCTCATGCTCTGTCTCTCAATAATAAATAAATGTTAAAAAAATACTTTAAATACAAAAATAATAAAATCTGAATTTTCATGTGTCTTCCTATAACTACTATTAAGTAACTCTTATAGGAGACTTTTGTTCTATGCGCAGAGCAGTTTGTAATCAACCAGTTGATTATTTTAAAACGGAAGATATACTTCGTTGAACACTATTCTCCCTGACATTACTGATGAGTGCCTAGAGCATTTCTTTCTTTCTTTTCGTTATTCTCCTGCTTTTTTAAAACTTCCATGAAGTATAGAGTATGTAGGGGATGCTTAGTTTTAGTTCTCAAAACAAATACGTTAGCATTTGATTACAGAGAGACAAATAGAAGAGTGCTCAGAATTATTTTTTTTCTAGCCAGTATAGAGCGTGTGCTACACTTTTAGAAAATGTGGTTCTTATCCTTCGTTCCTTCGTTTGTTATCACAAACGAAGTGGTTTTAGAAAACCACTTAAATAAGAGTTTAATTGTATACAATTTATCAGGCTGATCTCTTTCATATTGCTGGCAGTTTTAATTACTGTTGATAATATTGATTTGCCAGTTATATTGAGTCTGGAAATAGAAAGGTCAATTGAATCGACTTGTTAAAAAGTATAAAATGGTAATAATTATCCCCAGCCCCATAGGCGAAGTTGCCAGGTAGTGGCAACTTGTACAGCCATCGATCGGTTCCCTCAGCATTATCTGTATGATAAAGACCATTTTTAATGCTACAGTCTCATGATGGATATAGAACCAGATTGCTGAAGATTTTTCCCTACTTATTAAGTCATCTTATACCATCTGTACCTGGACTACATTTTGCTTACAATAAAATTAAAATGAGTCTATGGGTAATGAAGACATTTAAAGGAATGCTGTATAATACAATTCAAAGCATGAAAAACAATACCAACGCTAATATTTTGTACACATACGACGCAGTAAGATAGTGAAGCCACTGTATCAATAATATTTATTTTTTAATGATGTAAAATAATGCTTACAAATCATAAAAACACACAAAAAAATTAAGGAAAAGCACCTCATAATCATAGAGGGATTAATGTGATTTTAGAACTTTTACTTCCACTTTTTTTTCACTCCATATGCTACTTTGTATTGGATGCAAATTTCCAAATTAAGATATCTTTGGAATCCTAATCTGCACTGAAGCAAAAGCACTGTGTGTGATCAAGAAACTCTTCTTGCACACATGGAAATCATGTAAGTCACAGAAAAGAATATCTTTTTATTTTCTAAATTTTTTTAATGTTTATTTTTGAGAGAGAGAGAGAGAGAGAGAGAAAGGGAGCTGGGGAAGAGGCAGAGAGAGGGAGACACAGAATCCAAAGCAGGATCCATGCTCTGAGCTACTGGGCACGGCGCCCGACGCAGGGCTCGAACTCACAAGCTGCGAGATCATGACCTGAGTCCAAGTCAGATGCTTAACCGACTGAGCCACCCAGGCACCCCAGAAAAGAATATCTTAAAAGGGGTATTTCAAAGGGTAGGTGTTTGACAATATCTTTCCTCCTCAAACTGTAATTACTTTACAAAACTAAGATCAAGTTTGATATTTCAACATTGAAGTATCAGTAGGTTTCTAGGAATATCCCAAGAAAAATAAACAGTTAAATGGAAGGATTGAGATTATGATAGGCGTTTTGAGATTTTCATGCAGAAGATTATTTTAGATTTTTTTTAAATATATATATAGGGGAAGTAAATGACAAGAAATGAAAACAACTACTTCAAGAAATGGCATGGTAATTACCACAACACAACACAATTGAGTTGATCCATCTTTAAAAAGCTAATCTACTTAGAAAATACTTGAGCCATATTCTTTCTGGAAGCTCTTATAGCGTTGTCAATGTGCCATAGAATTTTAAGTCTTTATCTCCAGTGAGGTCTCTCTTACTCCAGACTCATTTTACCCACTGTCCCATACCAATCATTTGGATAGTTCAGACTCAACTTGTACTCAACATGTCCAAAACAGAACCTCCCACATTTTGCCTAAGCCAGAAATCAAAGGGGGAAATGCTCTTCCCTTCAAACTCCAAATTCAATCAATGGTCAAGTCCTGTTATTATACTACTTAAACATCTGTAGCCCGTGTTTCACTTCTCTCTATCCCATGATGGCTTCCTGGTCTGCTTTCTCTCCAATCCACATTGCAGTAAGGGAGAGAGATAGCAGGAGCTATGGAGAAAGGGAGGGGGGACTGAGTGAAACTCTGATTTAGACTCATCCTTGACAAAAATCTTTAAATATTTTCTTAAATTTCTTTTTTTCTTTTTTTTCTTTTTCTTTTTTTAGAGAAAGTGTGTGAGTAGAGGAGAGGGGCAGAGAGAGAAAGGGAGAATCTTAAGCAGGCTCCATGCTCAGTGTGGAGCCTGATGTGGGGCTTGATCCCATGACTCTGGGATCACGACCTGCGCAGATATCAAGAATTGGATTCTCAACTGACTGAGGCACCCAGGTTCCCCCAAATATTTTCTGAGTATGAACAACTGGAAGTGGATTGCAGTGGCTCTTATGACCTGGTTCTTGCTTTCCTCTCCAGCATGTCTCTCTAACTAAACCTCTTGCCTTGAACCCACTGAAATATACTTCAATGCAACACATCCCTCCCTTCTTGAATCTGCGAACATTTTTGTCTTTGTTGAGTATTATGTTCTACCCTTTGCCTGGTTAGCCCCTACTCAACTTTCCAATATCATCCCTCAGAACACTTTCTAAATGTAAACTTCACTGGCCCCAAAGGCTTGGCTAGACACTCTTTCCCCCTATGCTTCCAGAGCACCTGTATTTTCTTCAGCAGAGGACCTATCATTCTGCATTGAGATTCCTAATTACTTGCAAGGTATAAGGCTAGGAATTGAATCTTTTTAACCATTATATCCTCAGGTTTATATTTTCCAGATTTCTCTCAGTTCTCGTATGTATGCATTTAGGCTCCATTCAGCTGGACCATCCAGAGCCTGGTGAATTCGCCCCTCTTCTTCTTCTCTCCATTATTTTCCCTTGAAATCACTCATGTTTCTCCAAATCTTACTTGTTCTTCTAAGTTCTGTTCATTTGGCACCCTTTCCAGGAACCTTTCACCGGTAAAAAGTGCACAACTCCTTAGAGCCTTTATAACAATTCTATAACACTTATTTGGATTTGCATGTTAGAGGCCTTTTTGGTAGTCTTCTCTTTCTTATAGCACATAGACAGAAACTATATATTATGAGTCTGTGTACTCTTAATTCCTACCACTTAACACTAGTACCAGGAAATAAGTGTTTAGTGTATAAATAAATGCCTGCTGATCTTTGGACTAGTTTAGAAACTCACATGTCACATATACTAATCTCTGTCTTGGTGTCTCTCTTCCTGACATGCCTTTCTCTCCCCCCCCACCCCGAAGTCCATCTGTCCTTTTCCCGATTCACCTCCTTAAGGAGACATTTCAAAATCATATTTTCCAAGGAAGCCTTTTTGAATCCACCTGCCACACCCTGACTTCTCCCCCACTCTCCTTGTCTTGTATGCTTCCTTAGTATTTTATTTTATATGATATTATTTTATTTTTTAGAGTATTACTTTGTAGATGCTAACATATCATGTTGGTTGTTTTCAGGTTATTTCGAGGACATTTATTTTGTCTTCTAAAATAACTTGTAAGTTCTGGACAGAAGCTTTCCAATACGACTCTCTGCCATGATGGACAAAGTCTATATCTGTGCTATGCAGCAGAATACTCTCTAGACATATTTAGCTACTGAGCACTTGAAAAGTGTCTCGTGTAACTGAGGAACTAAAATTTCAATTTTATTTAATTTTCATTAATTTAAATGTAAATAGCTACATGTGGCTAGAGGCTACAATATTGGGCAATGCAGTTTTCAATGCCAAAGAGAGTATATTTCAAATTATTTCTCTTCCCTAAGGTGTCTGGTACTTAACAGGAAGCAATGCCTCATGTTTATAAAGTATTTTACAATAAATATATAAACTCAATTAAATACAGACCCCTACTCAAGTTTCAGAATTACTCTTTCATGCAGGTAGGATAAATATTATTAAACCCATTTAATTTAAAAAAAATTTTTTTTAACGTTTATTTACTTTTGAGACAGAGAGAGACAGAGCATGAACGGGGGAGGGTCAGAGAGAGAGAGGGAGACACAGAATCTGAAATAGGCTCCAGGCTCTGAGCTGTCAGCACAGAGCCCGACGCAGGGCTCGAACTCACGAGCTGTGAGATCATGACCTGAGCCGAAGTCGGCAGCTTAACCGACTGAGCCACCCAGGCGCCCCTATTAAACCCATTTTAAAATAACCGGGAGGGTAAATGACTTATGCAAAGTCATATGGAAATCACTGGCAGATTAGAATCTGCCCCTTTAAAAAAATATATCCTAATCCTTTTCTTTTCAATGTTATGTTGCCACTCAATAAAGCCCATCAGGGGCGCCTGGGTGGTGCAGTCGGTTAAGCGTCCGACTTCAGCCAGGTCACAATCTCGCGGTCCGTGAGTTCGAGCCCCGCGTCAGGCTCTGGGCTGATGGCTCGGAGCCTGGAGCCTGTTTCCGATTCTGTGTCTCCCTCTCTCTCTGCCCCTCCCCCGTTCATGCTCTGTCTCTCTCTGTCCCAAAAATAAATAAACGTTGAAAAAAAAAATAAAGTCTATCAATAAACTGAATTATCAAAGCAAGAATTTAATTTGATCGCAGAATCTTCATTAACTGGTCATTTATTTCTTCACTCAAAAAATATTTATTGAATCCCGGCAGTGAGTGAGGCATGCTACAAGCTGGCAGTAAACTGGTGAATATGTGGTTTCTTGCTCAGAAGGGACTGATTGTGTGTGGGTTGGGGAGTGGTGATGAGTGACAGTGAGTAAGCAAGTCAGTAAGTAAATAAATAAATGAATACAGATGAAAAAAAGTGCCGTGAAAAATATAAGCTGGGTGGTTAGGTAGAGAGTAACTGGGGAAGTCTTTTTCAGATAAGGTTATTCGAGGAGAGTTCTTAGAGTATATAAGATATGAATTGAGATCTAAAGGATGGAAAGAGTTGGAAACTAATTCTGGGGAGGAGGAACAGCAAGTCCTGAAGCTGAGAGGGATTAGCTGAACTTGAACTAAAAGGAGGTTAATGTGTCTAGTGCCTGGTGAATAGGGTAGGGGCTGTCTTAGTCTGCTCAGGCTGCCATAACAAAATATACAAACTGTGTATTACACAGCATACAGAAAAATTAATTGAAGATAGACTATGGACCTTAATGTAAAAGCTAAAGCTGCAAAGCTTATAGGAGTAAATATATGAGAATATCTTCATGACCTTGAGGTAGGCAGAGAGGTCTTAGGACAAACATATATAATATAATGCATCAATTGTCAACAAATTATAAATACACAATAGAATACAATGTGCTTTATGATTAAATACTACATAGTTATAATACAATTATACAATACAATATAATAATTGACAATTGGACTTCATCAAAATTAATAAAAACTTTCATTTGTGAGGGCGCCTGGGTGGCTAGGTCAGTTAAGCGTTCAACTCTTGGTTTCAGCTCAGGTCACCTTCTCATGGTTCATGGGTTTAAGCCCGGCATCGGACTCTGCACTGACAGTGCAGAGCCTGCTTGGGATTCTCTGTCTCCCTCTCTCTGCCCCTCACTCTCTCTCTCTCTCTCTCTCTCTCTCAAAAATAAACTTTTAAAAACAAAAACAAAACCTTTTGTTTGTGAAAAGACACTGTTAAAAATGAAAAGACAAGTGATACACTCGAAGAAAACATTTACAATGCATTAATCCAATAAAGGATTATATCCACCATGTATACAAAAGGTCTTAACTGTATATTAAAAGTATAAACCACAAAAAGATGGGCAAAGGACACTTAATGAAAAAAGATATATGAACAGTCAATAAGTATATGAGAAGATGTTCATCATTAGTCGTTGAAGAAATGCAACTTTCCTGCACTCACTAGAATTGCTAAAGCAAAAGAGATAGGCAATACCAAATGTTGGTGGTGATATGGAACAAATCAAGTCTCAGATATCTAGTAGAATTGTAAAGTGGTTTAACCAGTTTAGTAGATCCTGATAAACTTACATATACACCTACCTTATAGGCTAGCAATTCTACTCCTTTGTATTTACCCAAGATATATGAAAACATATATTTGACAGAAACTTGTACATTCATGCCTGTGGTATATTTATTTATAACAGCCAATAACTGTAAACAATCAAGTGTCTATCAAGATAAAAATAGAACCCAATTTGCCTTATATTCATGTGATGAAAAAATAGTAACAAAAATACTGATACATTCAACATCATGGATGAATCACAAAAATATACTGAGCAGAAGAAAACGGCATGAAAGAGTATATACAACATGATTATACTTATAAGAAGTTAAAGTTCAAGCAAAATTAATTTAAAGTGGTAAAAACTGTAAAGTAAAGTTTCGGGGCTCCTACGTGGCTTAGTCGGTTAAGCGTCGGACTTCAGCCTAGGTCTTGATCTTGAGGTCTGTGAGTTCGAGCCCCTCATGGGGCTCTGCGCTGACAACTCAGAGCCTGGATCCTGCTTTGGATTCTGTTTCTCCCTCTTGCTCTCTGCCCCTCCCCTGCTCACACTCTGTCTCTCTGTCTCTCTTTCAAAAAATAAACATTAATTTAAAAAATAATAATAAAATAAAGTTCCAGGAAGGGGTGAGGATGATTGTCTAGAAATGAAACCTTCAGGGAGTAAAGGAATTCTACATCTTGAGTGGGTGATATTACATAAGTGTGTCATTTGTCAACATTCAACCAACTCCACACATAAGCTCTGTACATTGTACTATGTGTAAAATATATAAAAGAAAAATGTAATTTACTAGTAAAATGTGATGAGTAATAAGAGTGAAATGCAAAGCATCTGACTGAAATGGAAAGGATCAGGAGTGAAGTTTGTAATTTAACCCATCTCATTCGGGAACCCATGTTGGGCCCAGACACAGAGGACTGGACTGACTTGACAATAGTATTTCACTCTACCAGGCACATCGGCCAAGCTCAGTGGCTGGATACTTCTTTTCTTCCTACCTTTTAGGTACAAACAGATACTCCAATAACTACCAGGAGATTCTGATCTCAAGAAGAAGGTAAGTTAGAACTTGGGATGCGATATAAATGCTCCCATTAGTGATATCCATTGACTTCGTCAGGTCCTGAGTTTGAACTCTGCTACGAGGGTGGAGAATTTTCCATTTGGAACTCATTTATGTTGTTATTCTGCTGCAGCCTGAGAGCTCTAACCTCCAGGGCACAGGGCAAGCCTCATCTGTTTAGCCTCAGTATTAAGGGAAGGGTGGTTCAGCTGTAGTCAGTTTGGCAAGGGTGGAGATGTAAATATTTTATGTTTTCACTTGCTAATTTTAAGTACATGCATAAGGCCAGTGGTTGAACACTAGCTTTAAATTCAAAGTCAAAATAAGGCAGATTACAACTAATAAGTCCAAGACATCAGATTAAAAGAATTTCAGCTTTTTCAGAAAGATGCTAGAAAATAAAAATGAATATACCTGGGTAAATATTTGAATAAGTAGATCTTCATGACCCTGGTGATACTCCTTTTAAAGGCCCTGTACAACTAACTACCTGTTTCCCTGACATGCTTCCCCTTTACTTACCATCTCTTCAGATACACCTGCTGTATTTCTGCAGCTAAACTCTCAATTTTTTGAGCCCAAACACTACCATGTCACCACTATGATATCATTGAGTCTATCCTGTGACATATGTACTATTATAATTTCTTACTTACAGATGTAAAAACAGAGAAGCTAAGTAGCTTGCCCAAAGTTGCACAGCCTCTAAGAGAATCAGGATTTTAACTCAGATCATCTAATAGACATGCTTGATCACCAAGCAAAACCAGCTCTCCTCACCTTGCCCCTTTCCTTCGCTTCCTCAAGCACTGATGTGTTTTTGCGTGTAATATTTAATATAATTCTTGTAATGACTTTGAAAGATGAGATGTCAAATCTTTACTGAATAAAAAAAAAATAGAATACTGAATTTCAAAAGATTAACTTTCCCAAGTTTGCATGGCTAGAAAGTGTTGATGGCACCCGAATTTGAATCCTTATCTACCTACCTGCAGCGCTGTGAGTTTTTCTACCTAAAAGACACACTTTTAACGTACAATTTCTCCCAGGCCCTTTTGTGTTTTAGAAACCATTTCCATATACGGCTTACTTAATTAGGTTTTACTGAAGCTATTTTAAAATAGTTTGCATTCTTTGGGCAAATAAACATGAAGGGAACCCAGAAGTGAGTTGGAGGTCATTAAACAATTGGGCACTTGTGGATATGATTGAAACAGTGTGGCATTCACACATATTCCATATGTATTTTTCAAAACCTTGAGATCTCTAGTCAATATAAAATGTTAAATTTCTCTAAGTCTTGTTTTCCTTATCTTTAAAATAAAGGCATTGAACCTGCTGATTTTTAAGATCTTTTCCTACGAATCATTTTCTTTTTTCTATTCTGTAATATGTTCTGCCTATGTACTTTTGTGTTTTTTAAAAAATACAGACGTATACAGGGCTTAGTATACTAAACACCTTGGAGGCTTAGTCAGTTAACATCTGACACTTGATTTTGGCTCAGGTCATGATCTCAGGGTTCGTGAGATCGAGCCTGGCATCAGGCTCCATGCTGTTAGCACTGGTAGCCTGCTTGGGATTCTCTCTCTTTCTCTTTGCTCCTCCCCTACTCACATGCTCTTGCTTGATCTCTCTCTCAAAATAAATAAATAAACTTAACAAAATGCAGAAGTGTAAACAGGATGGATTCATTATTTCATTTGTTCATCTGATTTTCCATTCCACAAATATTTATTGAGAACCTACTAAGTGCCAGGCAGTCTGTTGACTCTGGGGCAACAAGCATAAATAAAGCACAGTGTCTGCCCTCTGGAAGATCCCTTCGCAGAGTTGGATAAAGCTACACAGTACAGAGGGATGGTGCAATTCTCATGGGTGACATTCTTCGCGGAGATGACAGATGACAACTGCTCTTCCTTTCATCACAAAATGTACAAAAGGTCCGTTTACTTCATAAGCTAACACGCACACCTCCCCCTAACAGTGCTGTTATCTTTTGTGTAACTTCTTCAGAACCAGGAAGGTTTTTTTTTTCTTTTTCTTCCTCCCCCCCCCCTTTTTTTCCACATAAATGAATAATACAGGAGACAACCAATAGCCAGTTTATACTCCATGCTGTCCTTCCAAAGCTTCATAGCCCAAAATAAAGGTGCTGCGGAGGTGGAGAACCCAATTTCCATTCTAAGTTTCACACAGTGGGTTTCAGTCAATTAAAATTTCTGTTCCTAAGATACAGTTGCTTATGGAGGCAAGTAGCACCCACATTTTCTGGAAACAGTGATCCTGGTCTAGAGGAATGGTCTTTCCCCAGTATCTGCTGAGACCCCAACGGATTCTATTCAGTTGCTGATGCAGGATTTCATCTCCTTTCTCAGGCATCAACTTCCTCTTATTACCTGGGTTTTGACTCCTCTAAGCAACACAACAAACATCTTAGGGGGGAAACAACATGTTTGTCATTCTTTTTATCCTCACTAATGCATTGGAAGTAGGCCATCTGGCTGCCTTTTGGGTAAATCCATTTTATAACAAGATTTTTTTGTGTGTGATTCAGTAATTAAACCCCTTTGGATAGAGTTCAAGATGGACCTGCCTTATGCTGAATTTTGCTTTAGAGCAAACTGTTAGTCACAGGTGCCAGTGAATTCGTAAATCAGGATGAAAAATCTTTTATAGATTTTGGAAAATTAGTCATCTCTCTGAGTTTCTTCTGGCCTTAGGTACATTCTTCTTCAGAGGTGAGCAAGGTGAGAATATCCTTAGGATTGCCCCTGGTCTAATATGGCTAAGATTGTGATCTGCCATCTATTCTAAATCTAACCTCCTAGGGCTGAAGTGTTGAAATTAAGATAAGAGACTATTAATATTGTTAGTCATTGCTATAGACACCATAATAGATTTATTCACTCACTCATTCATTCATTCATTCATTCAGTAAACATTTGCTAGCTGAAGGTACAGAAATAACTAGAAAAGCTTGTGAACTCAACTTCATTATGACATGATTTATTCTATTAGAGACCCAATGTTCTTTGTGTGTGTGTGTGTGTGTGTGTGTGTGTGTGTGTGTGTTTGTGTGTGTGTCATTTATTATGTGGGGGCTTCAGTTGTCAAAATCTGATATGACATAACATCTCCTTTGGAATATTTTCTAAGAATAATTTATTTCTTTGGACAAATGGCCCCATCTCTTAAACCCAAAAAATATAAATCAGTACAAAAATATGGTTAAAAGTAAAGTAATCAGTCATGTTTTGTTGGATATCTTGTAGGAAATATTTCCTCTTGTTGGCTAGTTGTGCTCCCAATTTCTTTTGCCATGAGTCATGGAAAGTTAATATTCCATTTGAGAATTTTCTTCTGGCCACTGATTCTTATGAAAATCCCTTTGCAAAAAATCATCACTTTGATTAGACCCTATTTGCCTTTCTTCTTGCTTTCTCCTTGGCATCCACTTTCTGGCTGATGAGATGACCTATTCCTTAACGTGCTTATGTCTTTCCTTAACTATGATCTAGTTATAATGTCATTCGTTTCAGCAGCCCTGAGAGCTTGTTTGACAAGGAGAGCTACCCTCTATGACAGTTAATTGGGTAACAACTCACTTTTATATCAAGCTAAGTTGTCTGCATCTTTTAAATAGATAATGAGCTTAGAATCTCTCCTCAGGCATAAGAGTGGCTTGCTTTGGGAGGAGTAAACTCTTTGAGTTGGGGCATTTCCCCTCCTTGGGCATAGATTTGCTTTACTTTTGGACCCGCACGAATGGTCACTGTGGTCTAGTGTCATTGAGTAGAGACAGAATGTTCCTAAATTCCTGGAAATTCACCAGATGGTACCAGACTTCAGCAAACAAATGGTGACTTTGGCTTCCTTGTGGCTTCTGTCTTGACTGACATAAATCAGCCTCCACAAGTGGACAGCTGATGTTTGTAGTCAGAGAGAAATGTGCTCTATGGCTTAGGTCTAGATTCTGCAAAGACTAAAGAGGTAACAATGGGTTTGGGTGCATTAGAACAATTGTTGGAATTACATCTGGGGTCACACTTGGGAAAGGTTTTCATCTTGTTCTCACTGAGATTCTTAAAAGCTGCTTATACAGTTGTAATTCACTTTGAAACTTTCTGAAAACAAACTTCATCATGAGATTTCTAAGGAATTTTTAGTTCTGGTTGGGTCCCATACTAAGAGAAAACTATCTAAGTAGAAGCCAAGACGTGCTGCAATCCAGACATGTTTATGAGGAGGCAAATTACCACAGGTGTAAGAACCTCTCAAGAGCTCACCAAGTTTAGATAAAATTGAAAATAGTTCATTGCAATATTGTGAAATGTATTTTTGTCACACATTCTTGTGAGTACTAAAGCATGATTATTTCAAAGGGTTGTCAAACCGATCTTGTATTCGCAGAATTTTTTGTGTACTAATGATTTATTTTTTGCTTGTGGGTTTGGTTCTTCTTGGCCACAGTGGATTGTTCTCTGTATAGTGTATGGGTTGGAAGGGCTTAAAAGACATATTGATGAGGTTTACAACTTGCTAGCTGGAACCCTTCCTTGTTAGTGAGGGGTAAATTCCAAAGATTCCCCTGCTGAGAGCAGACTTAAGGACATGTGCCTCCTTAGGTAAGAATAGGATGCTCTCTCAGACTGAGGCACCCAGTTCTAATGATCTGGGCTTGCATCGGTGGCTCTGAGACTTCATCAGAAGTCTACGTGAAAAGGGGTGAAAGGCACAGTGAATATTTAGAGTTGCAAACTTAATGTACATCAAGAGCATTGCCTGTGCTGCTCAGATTGGTGACCAAAGCAATGTAGTGTATTACTGTGTAAATGAATGACCTGGTTTTTCAAGAGTTAAACTTGGAAGAACCCCCAGGAGAGAGGCAGGTGGGGTTCCAGGTAAGGGACCACAAAAGACTTGATTTTCTCTGGCAGAACTGGCAGAAATTATGCCATTGATGGAAGAGCCACTATTACATGAAGAGGCCAGAAGCCTTTGAAGGTTAATAGAGTTTTAAGTTTTATATTTCTTCTTGGATACATTAAGCCATGCGTTTAAATTTTGTTTGAATTAAACTATGTACAGAGGTTTCAAGTAAAGCAAGTGGTCCACCTGTCATACATTCTCCATCCTTGAGTTCCTCTTCTCAATGTGAACTTTTTTTTGCTTTTGCTTCTGGTATTCCTCTCCATTTGTCTAAATAGCAAAATATTTCCTTATTTAAAAATGTTAGACCTTATTATTTGATTTTTTACTACAGACAATAAATATTTACCCCCATCCCTCCCACAGCCCTCTCTCAGGTATACATGGGACTCTCCCCTATCATTCTAATACAGTTGTTTTGCCACTTTTGATTAAGTCGGTATTCGGTATTTACATTATTTTTGGTTATATAGATGTCAACTGCTAAGCCACTTGATATAATAAAGTGACTTTCCTATATTTTTACAATTTTTGCATTTTGCATTTTGAGGTCTTTTTAAAAGCTAATAATTCTTTTTTAGTTCATTTACTTATGCATTCTTTGGTCATAAAAATCTCTGAAAGAACTGACCAAACACATCAAATAAGAGGTCAATTTAATAATTTTTTTACTTTGAGTTCTTTAATATTTCTCCAAGAGCTTTCAGTTTTCTTTTTCTAATCTTCCCTGTCAATTGCCAGATCTTCTAGGATTTTTTCACAGCCGTCTTGTCCTTGTTTTGTCTTGGATCTCACATTGCTTTCATGTTTTCTGCCCTATTGATTCACTCCCTAATTTTGTTGGAGTGCATTCTCCAGTAGCTTTCTGAGAACAGCTGTGTAAGAGATGGATGTTTTGAAGCGTTGCATGTCTGAAGATATCTCTATTCTATTTTATCAGCCATTGGTACTTTGGCTATAGGATTCTGGGTTGTGTGTCATTTTTTCACTACCTCTTATTTTAGTTTCCAGCACTGCAGCTAAGCAGTTTCATACTATTCTGATTACTGATCCTTGGTAAATGGCTTTCTTTTTTGTCTCTCTGGAAGCTTTTGCAATCTTTTATTTCTTCCTTCCTTCCTTCCTTCCTTCCTTCCTTCCTTCCTTCTTTCCTTCCTTCCTTCTTTCCCTCTTTCCTCTTTTTCCCCTCTCCCCCATCTCCCATCTTTCTTTTTTCCATTTAGGGTGTTCTTGCTGAGAAATTTGAAATCACAGACACATGTTCTTAGGTTCCAGAAAATTGAAAACTTCCTTGTATTTTGTCATCAATAATTTCCTCTTTGATTCTTTTGAAAGATTATTTTTCTAGAACCCCTATAAGTTGCAGGTTGATGTCCCATATTGATCATTTTCTGACCTCCCCTCTTTGTTTGTTTGTCTTTTGGTTCTACTTTCTCAGTCAACTCCTCAACTTTATTTTACAGCATTCTTATTGGCTATTTATACTTCTTCTCTCATATCTTTAATCTCCTAAAGCACTTTCCCATTTTCTGAATGTTTTCCATTTATGTTATTCTGCCCTTATTACATGGTTGTAAACTCATTTCTAACTTCTGTGGGAAAATTAATTGAAATGTTTCCTTTAATCCTTTTCTTTGGCCTCTTCTTTTATGTTAGAGTCTTTTTCTAATGCCAGGTTTTTCTTTATATTAAAGAAAGAAGATGTGCCCCTGTTTCTAGAAGTATGGAAGATTATTCTAAAATTTCCTCTTAATTAAAATAAACTTATGGAAAAAATTATATAAACTTTTAATTAAGTAATTTTTAGGCCTGCACAAAAGAGTCTGCAGAGACTAAAAACAAAGTGAAAGAACCTTGAGGTTAAGACACATCCAAACATGCCTCAATTGCGAGGAATTCTAAAGAGAGAGACTGAATGAGATTGCTGGATTGGATTGGAGGCTGGGTGAGTAATTCCAGCCCTACCCTCTTTGGACACCCTTTAAATATATTTTATATAATTTCTCATTACCTTAAGTTTCACTGCAGCATATACAAAGTCTTTATATAGTCTCCCCCCCCAATTTTACCATTGTGTAAGGCTATGAAAAGCACAGTGAAGATTAAGGAAGAGGGTCAGATACCAACAAGATTCTTTATGGATGAAGTTTTAGAGACTTTTGATCTAATGGGAGCAAGGGAAAGCTTTCTAACACTTAGCAACAGAAATTTAGTGGAATAAAAAATATTTCTATTATTTCCTTCCACCCAAAACTCTTCGTAGGGATAAAGTGAGCTAAGTTTTCCATAGGTGACAGCTTCTTTCATTTTCCAACTTGAATTTGCCATGTTTCAATATGGATTTTTGTTTTGTTTTGTGAGGTAATAAGCATGAGATATTTCTGTGTTCAACGTTTTATCAAATCTCCTGTTGATGCTTGCTTAGACCTTTCATAGCAAATGACTATTTCATACTTCCCAATTGGGATAGCATGGCTAAAACAGGAAGATTTCCTTTTCCCATTTTAATGACAGATCCTTATTTCCCTTTCATTGTTTTTCTTTTAAACAAAGTATAAAATATCTTACTTCACTAATCAGCCAAGAAAACGAGATTTACCCCCTCATCCTTTTGAGTTTAAAAGAGAAGTAAAACTCTAATATCAAGGGTCTTTAGAATAATGTCTAGATTAAAAGTGCTTCAGAAACACAAGTATTAGAAAAGAGAGAAACATATGTCTCAGGAAGCAGGTGGTTGTACAAGAAAAGAATGTCTATACTGGCTGGCCTGCATTTCTGGAAGCCAGAAATACTGCACAAGCACAGCCTTAATATAACCATAACAGACAGCAGGGTATGACTTAATGATCAAATAATAAATAACAAAGAAAAAAAATGAAGCTACAGGTGTTAAATGGTGAAGTGTGAAATGGAAGTCCTGGACTATGGAGCAGAACTTAGCAAGTCACTTAAGCACTTTTGCAGCACTGTAAAGCCTCTGGATTGAACTAAAATCTTTTTTAAGAAAAGAAATTATATATATATAATATAAATGTTTTATTCAAATGTACTCCATCTATTATTTTTGTTTAAAGTTTATTTATTTATTTTGAGAGAGACAGAGAGAGAGAGAGAGAGAGAGCATCTGGGTGTGGGAAAAGCAGAGAGAGAGGGTAAGAGAGAATCCCAAGCAAGCTCTGCACTGTCAGAGTCAGAGGTTGAAATCACGAATCATGAGATCCTGACCTGAGCCGAAACCAAGAGTCAGCTGCTTAATTGACTGGGCCACCCAGGCCCCTGTACTCCATCTATTGTGGCAGAAATTGTTTCTAATTGGCTGATCATCATCCATTCAATGACTTACTTAACAAACCTTAACTGAGTGCCTGTTCTATGCCAAGTCTTAAGCTAGGCACAGTGGATGCAGAGATGTCCCAAAGTTCATAGTCTAGTAATAGAGACAAACACCAACTTTCCAATTAGCACTATAGGAAGATGAGTTCTGTGGTGAAAGGAGGCAACAGATGCTGTGTAAGAAGAACTACCTAACCAGCCTAGAAGACTTTCAAAGGCAGCTGATATTGAGGCCACATAAGAGTGGAAAGGTTAGGAGGGTTCTTCTAGGGAGGGGAAGAAGTATATACAAAAGCCTGAGAGACTTGGCTCAAATCAGCAATTTTGAGTTGAGTATATTGGTATATACAGTGCAAGGACTAGATGGGTAGACTTAGATAAAGGTGTTGCCTAAAGTCACTGTGAAGGCATGGCAGGATTTAGAAAGATCAAACTAGTGGCTAAAAGTGGAGGTTGGGAGACCAGATAAAAGGTTGTTATAATAAAGTGAGAACTGGGGCGCCTGGGTGACACAGTCGGTTAAGCGTCCGACTTCAGCCAGGTCACGATCTCACGGTCTGTGAGTTCGAGCCCTGTGTCGGGCTCTGGGCTGATGGCTCAGAGCCTGGAGCCTGTTTCCGATTCTGTGTCTCCCTCTCTCTCTGCCCCTCCCCCGTTCATGCTATGTCTCTCTCTGTCCCAAAAATAAATAAACATTGAAAAAAAAATTAAAAAAAAAAAATAAAGTGAGAACTGATAAAGTCTTAAACCAAGGAAATCACAGTTGACATAAGCAGATTCCCCAAATTCAGGAAGTACTCCAAAAGAGCAGAATTAACTGTAACTGATGACAAATTTGATGTGGAATAGGGGAGTAAGGGAAGACGATGAGTCAAAGATGATATTCAAGTCTCTGATTTGAAGAATGGGTATGGATGTTGCCAACTGTGTAGTTAGGGCAATCTGAGAAAAGAAGCAGATCTGGAAGAAAGCTAATGGGTTCACTTTGAGATGGGTTCTGTTTATGGCATATTTTTCGGCATCCAAGTGGAAATTCCAGTAAGTGGTTATATATAAAAGCCTGGAAGTCAGGAGGAGGGAGATTTGGACTTAGACATGTACAATAGGGAATTCTTGAATAGTCATAATAGTTGTTGTCATCATTAGTATAGATGTATTTGTCAGGTTGGCCAAGGGATAAAGGTAGAGAAATATTAGGAGAAGTGAAAGAAAGAGTATGTTATAAAAGGGACTGAGAAGGACTAGCTGGTGAAGTCAGAGTATAACCACGTGAGAGTGGTCTCCAGGAGTCAAGGAGTTCAAAGAAAGAGCTGGGTCACAGAGGTAATCGCTGCAATGCACTCAAGTAAATTAAGGATCAAAAAGTTGAGTGATGATATAAATCATCATCCAAAATAGAATAAATTTGAGAGAGAAGGGACTGTGATGGTCGCTTTAAGCATCAACTCAACTGGACCATGCAGTGCCCATATATTTGGCTAAACATTATTTCTGGATGTGTCTGTGAGGGTGTTTCCAGATGAAATTAACATTTGAATCATTAGACTGAGTAAAGCAGATTGTCCTCACCAGTTGGGGTGGGCACCATCCAGTCAGTTGAGTCTGAATAGAACAAAAGGGCAGAGGAAGGGAGAATTCACCATTTCTCCACCTGAGTCAGGTGAATGCGAATATTGGTTTCTCCAGCCCTCAAACTGGGATTTACCCATTGGCAATTCTGGTTCTCAGACCATCAGACTTGGATTAGAATTTACACCATCAACTCTCCTGGCCTTTGGTCTTGGGCTGGAACTACACACAGCCAGCTTTCCTGGCTCTCCAGTTTGCAGACAGCAGATCTCAGCTTCAATAATTGTAATAAAATCCTTTCTATATCATTTATCTCTATATCTGTATCATCTCTTTCTCTTTATCTATCTGTGATCTATCTATCTATCTATCTATCCATCTTATATCTACCTGTAAATCTATTTATCAATTTGTCTACATATTCTGTTGGTTCTGTTTCTCTGGAGAATCCTAATACAGAAATTGTTACTGATGACTATGATAAGACAACAAGTATAAACCAGAAGTTCTCTATGCAAAGAACTAAATTTAGAAGAATTATTTCAATGAAGTAGTTGGAGTGGGGTTGTAGATGGCAAGAATAAAAGAGTGAAGTGAATGATAAGTAATTAAAATACTTATTAACAGACTATTTTTTTGAACTGACTTCTATTTAAAAGGGGAGAGCCTGCAAATTAGAAGGGGATAGCAGGTTAAAGGCAAATGTTTTGCCCAGCAGAGGCTTGAGCAGCCCTGTATGCAAAAAAGAACAGGTCAATGAAGAGGGAGAAGTCAGAGAATTTACCATAAGAGAATTGAAGAGAATTGAACCAGCAGGTTGAACCACTGCTGTATGGGAACTGGAGGGGATGGCAGGATTAGCTTTAGAAAGAAGGATAGAATATCTTGCCTAGAGAAACCACAGAAAAAAAATGAATGGAAAGCAAATATAGCAAACATATGGGTGGTGAGTATGAGGTTGGCCAAATTTCCTCCTGATGGTCTCTGTCTTCTCTGTAAAGAATGACAGGAGCCCTAGCGCTCAGTATGGATTACATACCTACATTAATAGGGAGCTTGGGAGACAAAGGTAAAATGGTATGTTACTCTCGATAGTGAGGGACAAGCTGATTAGGAACATGACAGTATTTTCGGGCAATATTAAGGGCCTACTGGGAACTATTAACTTGCAGTGACATGGACCTACAGAGTTTCATGTTTTATTCTCCCCCATCCATTTTAAGTAGTGGGGATCATGGCATTGGTACAACAATATGATGCGTGAAGGAGTGGTTTGAGTTCTGGATTATTGTCCCCACGGAACTGGGGACAGGAAGAGGCTGACTGATGGGTTAGACTCGGGAAGTCAATAAACTTCAAGTCTCACTAAAGTTGGGAAACAAACATGTTATTAGTACAAACACAGTAGCTCGAAGGATAGGAAACTGTGGATAGGTTGGACATAGAACTTTAAGATTTCAGAGGTGTGTGAGCTCGGGGTGGTGGTGAAGTCCTGGCTATGGCCATGGTTGCATGTATACAGTGGAGATGAGATATGTTCTGGAGTTGCTGTTGGCTAATTCAGCCACATGGTTGCAAAAATTACTAAGAACAATGATAAAAGTTAAAGCAGAGAGGAAAACCTTAAACCAAGGATCACTGAGATGACTGAAGTAAACAAAAAGATGGAGATAATGTGAACGATATAGCTCTTATTTTTTGCAAGAATTTAGAGAAGCAAAGATTTTGTGTGGCCACACAGAGTTGAAACTGCAAATGCTACCTTTCAGTATAATTCTTCAGTGGGCTTTTAGGCGTATGGTATCATCAGACAGAGATTTTTCACAAAGACATTGAGATCTAGGAAATGTCCTGTGAAGAGAGTGGAAGGGTTTACAAGAATAAGAGGATTGTCATGAGATAGGAATAAAAGACGAGCTGGGAATAACAGTAATGAAGAAAAAAGAATAACTGAGAGGTCAAGCTGCATTTTTGGAGGTGAGGAAGGATGAGAGGCATTCACTTATCGAAGTTTCTACCCTGTTCTAGCCTTCCTAGCACTTAGCCCCTGAAATGTATGTGTAGAGCATGGGCTGTAAGCTCCAAGACAGCAGAAATTTGTAGCATTTTGTTTATTGCTGTATCTAAAACACACCTGGCACAGAGCAAGTGTGCCGCATTTATTAAAGGAAGGAATGAGCGAATCCTGGGAGGTGGGACAATGGGTAATGGGCAATGGGCAGCGGTTAAGAGCATGAGCTCTTAAATCAGAGAGCTCTGAGTCAGGACCCTGGCCAACTCTTGGGCAAGTCGCTTAACTTGTTTAAATTTCAACTTCCTGATCTATGAATTCTAGGTTAGGTGGTAACTATACTTCAGAATTTCTGGAAGCATCTGGCACCTAGTTGGCACCCAGTAAATGGCAACTATTGATGGCACTATTACTTTAACTGTTTTATTTGTTGGGAGGAAATCTGGTAGGACAGTATATAATTTGTAGCTAGAGCTCTGATATATATATATATATATCTTGATCTTTGGCATATATATATATATATATATATACACACACACACATATAGCTAGAGCTACAAATTATATACAATTATATATATATATATATATATATATATATATCAGAGCTCTAGCTACAAATTATATGCTATATGTATAGTGTATATATATAATATATAATATATAATATATAATATATAATATACTATATATATTAATTTAACCAGGCTTTCAAGCAGAATATTGGTTAAAAATCCCAGAAACGTTATACCAGTTTCAGAATTAGTTAACTCCTTAGAAAGTGAAAAGCCTTCCTTGCTTTTAATAAAAACTGCAACATTTCTATCTGGTTACTTTTAACAAGTGTTTTTTGTGTTTTTTTTTTTTATATCAATTTTTTGCCTACACCTGGACACCCTAAGCAGAAACATAGGATGTTCTTTTCTTATTCTGTGAATAGTACAAATATTTTTCCTGTTTCAAATCTACTCAACCTGGGAAAAGGTAAAACATTATGGGAGTGTGTGGCTGTGCTTTCTAGTTAGTTTGCACCTTTCCTGAATTTTCTTTGACTTTGTAAACTCTTGGGTTCCAATGACAATCACTGCCTACAGTATTCAATTTTCCCAGAAATCCTGAGTGCACATGAGTTATGAATAAGAAGTACTAACATGAAATTATTTTAATTTACTTAATTAATAGGAAATATACTGTCTCCAATGTGCCCATGGATAATTTGGCTATGATCTCTATCAGCAAACCCCCTTGACTTACCTAATCTGCTATTTTGTTTCTCTCTGGGTTTGCATTGGGATCTTGTGTTTTAGATGAATGTCGGCTTCCCCCCCAAACCCCTGCCCCAGTTGACTCTAATTCCTTCTCTATCAGCCCTGAAAACATCTTGTTGGGGGTAAGTAGCTCATTCCTTTTCCAAAACTTCACTCTAATACACTTAGAATGTACATGACTCATGGGAAAGCCAGGAAAATCGCTTCCAACACTTTTACACTGATTCTGGCCCAGCCTAGTTTCCTCATGCTATGATCCTTTTGCTTTTTGCTTTCAAAATCCACAGACTGCAAAACAGCTCCCACCCATTGAAATGACTTTCCTCGCAGATCACCAAAATTTACTCTAATCTTTCCATGTGCGGGAGGTGACCTGATTCCTTTCAGTGTTGGAAACCACCTCTCATTTCCCCCATCCACCAGTGGACTTTGCGGCCTTTTCAAGATTTTGCTCCAATGCCAAAGATCAAGTCCAACCTTCTGTGACATATTCTTGATTTATGGTTGTGGGGTTTTCCAAATGATGTTGAGTGTTCAACCCAAATATTTTAAATGAAAACTTGAGACATTTTTTTTTTTCTCAACAGAGCCATAGCTGTGAATCTCTCATGTCTGCTCTCCTGGGTCAGTTTGTCCTACTGGACACAGAGCCCTCCTAAAAGCCCACACAGTGTGGGGGGTGAGGGGGGGGTCTCCACATGATGGTGTGATGCTGCTTTGACACTGCAGCTGGCCAAGTGGTCACTGGTTGATTTACCCAGCAGGAGATTTTGCAAAAATTAATTTGATGAGAGTAAAATAAAACTATGCCTCCCCCCCACCCCCGGAAGCTGTAGTAAAAATGAAGCAATAAATAATTTTGATTATTTTGATTTATTTTGATTAATTAACCCTAAAGAGACAATAGAAGAAACATAAGGTCATTCATTGGTAAGGGTAGTTGCTGGAACCCTACTGAAGCAAATGCCGGTATTGTTTTCAAGGTCAAAGACTAAAAGAGAGTGAAGTCAAACTTGGCTTGTCTCTCCTATGGCATGTGCTGAATGTGGAAATTCAGGGAAGTTTAATCTCTTTCATACACAGATTGAATTATATGGTCATGAATTTCTGCATTACTAACTAGCTTTAATCCAATGAGAAATAACTTGATAGAGGAAGAATTCAGTGCCTGAAACAACCAGAAAACCTGAAAAAATTTTTATTCTATGTTGTGGCTGTAAAGAACCCTGCAGTATTAAGCAGAATGAGATAAAAATTTTTACCTCTTTTCTTTCTGCTGCTCAATTTGCTACTGAGCCTTCTCTCACTCATAAATGCTGAATAATCTGTGAAGGAATTAGAATGTAAATCAGGCTTATGTAACTGTACCTGTAAGTGCTAAACTTGTTCGAGACTAGATGCAGTTGAGTATTAAGGGGTTGGTTTTGTTCAAAATCTTTTTCCTGATTAAAAGATCAACTCATCCACACACATCCAGACACACACATATTGTTAAATTGGTTATTAGATAAATTTTCAGGTATGTAATTATTAGATTGTTGTGTATGAGCAAAGAAATGGGAGAAATTGAAAGCACTGAGGTAGTTTCAATGAACTCATAATGTTTGATGTATTTTATTACTTAAAATATGTCTCTGAAGGAAGAGAAAGATGAACGAATAAAGTATTGGGGGCACAGCTTCACCTGAAAATCTCATGTGAATTTTGTGCTTTACTGTGTATTTACATCTGTATAATGTCTTATACCTACAGTATCCTTTTAAGAGGAAGAAAAATAATGCCACTTTTTCTTCCCCAAATCTTTGAGTAACATTAGTTTTCCAGAGAGACATGTTCCGTTTTTAGCCAGTAGTTTTGTGTACCGCTGAGCCCACGGGAGTTGCCCCAATTCAAAGGGTCAAAGCTCTGTCAGAACAGTGGACACACTAGGGTACCTATATAAAAATGCCAACTCCTGTGCCTCACCAAAGTCCAATTAAATCTGAGTCTCTGGGAAAGATTCTTGGCATTGATATTTTTAAAAATCTCCCCAGGTGAATCTAGAATTTGCCCAAGGGTAAGAACCAATGCTATAGGTGGAGCCTTACTACAGCTTGAGGACCAGGGAGGAGGTTATATTAGATATGATCTGTCGTTATACCTTTCTGCACATCAACCTCTCTTTGAACTTTTTTCCCTCATCACTGGGACCCTAGAATAGCGAACTGATTGCCACGAAGTAGAAACATGGTCTGCAATGAAATCCACGCCTAGTGTATATAGCCCAATGGGATCCAGCATTCAAGTCACTAATTCTACAGCAGAGAAATAGAACTACTAATTCTAAACACGTTAGGCATGGGTTTTTTTTTTTTTTTTCTCCCTCATGGTAACTTCCTACATCTGAAGAGAATTTTAACGTGATAAATTCCAAATTGTTGAATTTTGAATGTATTTAATAATTATAATTTTTATCAGTTTGACTTTTTAAAACCCCACCAAATTCTCCTGCAATATTTTCAGTATTTGCTGAAGGATGACATCCCCCTTGCCTTAATCATGTGCCAGATTACTCGTAAACCTGGACCATATGCCACTGCAATTTGCTGATGGGCCCAAGCTGTTTTGGTAGATAAAAAATCCAAGGGGATTAGAATGGCTCAATCCTCACTGTGAACAGAGCAACGGCATTAGGGCAGCTCTATGCTTTCCGCTCTCTCCTTGTCCATGCATTACCTAGTTTCTCTTCGTTCAGGTCACTGGTAACCCCAAACCAGAGATCGCATCGATGCCTGCAAAAGATGTATATTTCACCCTGATAAGGCTTTCTGTAGCTAGGTCGACAGAAACCAAGTTTCAGAGACCCGGATCATGCAAGCAAGGGAGTAAAAATCATTATGTGCAAAAGTAGGAAATATTTCCTCACTTTCGGCTTTAGGATGGTCCTGGGGGGTGGCAAATACTCTAAAATTGATGAGTAACAAAGCATCTTTCTCCTTTATTTGGCTCCTGGTTTCTGCCCGTACCGTTAATGGTAATATTCTCTGTCATTAATATTTGAATGACTACAAGTTTTTCTGTTTATAATAAAGTGAACCTCTATGAATTCACTTCAGAACTCCTCTGAATCTTGAAATCAGAATCAGATGGCTGATTAAATTGTTAAAATTCAAAATGACCTTTGGGAAAATATAATTTTCTGGAAGACACTTTCCCACTCTCCCCTTTTCCTTTCTTTGCAGGTGAAACTTTCCTCAAATAAGGAGGTCATTGTGATTTATTTCTTGTGTCTTGAAATCCATTTTCTTGATAGCAGCCCTTGTTTTAAACCTCTGACATGGTGTGCTTAAAGATAAAGCAGTAAAGCATTTGGTTTGAAGTATACTGCTAAGAGTGCTTTAAAACAGTAGGAAAATGCTGGTTATTCAGATTTCTAAGTTACCATTAAATAATTTGCATACTAAATAGTTAATAGTCCCAGTAGTGGGGAGTTTTTTTCATTAATCACACATTAATTAATTAGTTCATTGATTTACTAACTCCTTAGATTGTCTCTTAATCAAGTTTCTTTTAGTTAAAAGTGACACAAACATAACTCTACCATAAGAAACAAAGGAACTTTTATTATTATTATTATTATTACTATTGCTGTACAAGCAAGACTCAGGTACAAGATTGCAGGATTCCAGCAATGTAACCAAGACTCCCTTTCTCTTGATCTCTTGCTGTTGGGGGGAAAACCACACTTAATAACACTTCTGACATCAGAGGTGTGGGTTGTGGGTTTATTCCCAAACTGCCCAATTCTCCAACACCAGCTGAGTGTTCACAATTCAATTCAATTCTGACACAATCTCCCTGGAGATAGCATCAGATTGCAGAAGTTAAGGGCTCAATCCAACAAGACTGTCCCCCCTTCAGATACCAGTCACAAGCCCCAGGTTGTCACCTATATTTCTGACTGCCTAGCTATAAATCAGGGTTCCCACAACCCCCTCTTTGGGTTCAATAAATTTGTTAGAAAAACTCATCAAACTCAAGGAAACATTCACTGATGGTTACTAGATTATTATATAATAAAGAATATGATAAAGGATAAAAATGAACATTCAGATGAAGAGATACACAGGCAGAGGTCTGGAAGGGACCCACGTACGTACAGAAGCTTCTATCCTTATGGAGTTGGGATGAGCCACCCTCCTGGCAGGTGGATGTGTTCACCAAACTGGAAGCTCTCTGAACCTTGTGCTTTAGAGATTACAGGAAGTTACATGGGTTTTAAGAGTTCTGTGTGAGGAATCAGGATCAAAGACTAAATATCAGCAGGAACAAGAGGCAGAGACTAATATATGTATCTTCATGCAGAAGGAGGACACAAAGATAGTGCCCACTTTTCTAAGGTCTCTGGAGAGGATTACAGAGGGTGTTTAAAAGTATGTTGAACTAGCAGCCTGCCCCTCAGGCCACATCTCTGAAGATAAACTAATAGGCCTTTCTCACAGAAAGACTGGTTTGAGCTGGTTGCTTCTGTACTGGGCCCTGGGGTAGAGCCAGGGTGAGTCTGCATGAACTATTTAGGAACTGTTTCCCAGGGCACTATAGCCTTGTGGGTCTTGTATATGCAAGCTCCATTGACATTCAAAGCTAGATGTTTTGGGACTTCTCTCAGCACAGGTCTTAAAAGTTGGGTACCAAATGTGGGGAAAGCACTTCTTCTCCGAGGAAGCTGGGGGTTATGAGTTCCCTCCTGATGGTGGATCACTACACTGGGGCTGGGGTTTCGGATGAGATTGTGTCTCAGGCTCTCCTACCCATTTTGATGCAGGTTTTTCTCATTCATCTGATATGTATTGTCTGGAGGGAATTTAGGTTCCTCGTGTTTTCCAAATTATCACTTTATCTGCTATGTTTCCATTTTCTCTAGTTATGGAACAGGCTGTAACATAAGGAGAGGTGCAACACCATTGAGGAAGGAACTATATATATTTCTTATTATTTCACACCTGTCTTTGTTGGTCTCATTCTCTCCTACTCTATGTAAACTTTTCCATGTGGCAGGTGATATGTTTATACATAGCCTCGAGTTCACATCATCCCAATTCAGGGAACTCACAGGAATGAAAAAGTTCCCAAAAGCTTCTGCATGAAAAAATCTAGGGATGGTGGCCCCTGTATGTATACCTGAACTGGTGACCGTGACCATTGGATTGATACTGTGAGTGGTCAGGGTCAGAGTCACATACCTCACTTTGTACCGAGGTTCCAATAAATGAGTTTTTACTTGGTCTCTTCTTGTCTTTTCCACACTGGTATGGAAGGCAAGGTGTTATGGTAAATGCGCACATAATTAATGTGACCGCTGTGAGCTGAGGATTTCAAGTTACTTTCCTAGTGATTTTTGGAATACTCCAAGCTAGTGAAACATATTTTTTAAATTATTATGCTTCTACTGCTGAACTCCATCGCTGAACTGGCCTACAAAGTGAATCCATTTCTAATTTTTTTTTTTTGTTCTGAGATCAATTATATCATAAAACCCACAAAAAAATCTCTGCCACATGGAAAATATGTTAAGGTAGATTGATTTATAGTGGTCAGAAAATAAAACAACAGAATTTATGATGAATGCCCTGAGTTATAAGAAATGTCTTTCAGCTATCAACTTAAAAAATGTCAAAGCCCCTTTGTGTCAAATGGAAGCTTAGTAATACCAAACTTGTATAAAGATGTATTTACTAGGTTCTGATAGTTAAATAAATAACCACTTAAAAATTCTTAAAATCTTCAGATCTTAAGTAATTCCTATAAAGAGAGTATAAGATGTGGGAAGTGTGAAACCAAAAATGTTTTCACTCATTAGAGATGACCTTATATAATTTCACCACTTCTGAGTTATCAGGGCATCTGTAACTTGTGAAAATGATTTTCATATTTTATTCCCAAATACTATGTATTTTCCCTTTATTTTGGAAAACATGTAAACATACAAATGCACATATTGAGGGACATAGCTTCCATATTTAGTTACACCAAGTTGTTAGAATATGAATTAAAAAATCTATTTGATAAGGCATCCCAACAAAAGCATAACTAAGTATAGCAAAATTCTGTGTCCTTGTTCCTTCACAGAAAAGGTCACCTTTCCAGAGGTGCAACAAACTGGAGCATTGGGATTAGAGAAACGTCAATAGAGTCAAGTACATTTTTCACTTGTGGACTGAAGGCACAGTAGGGTAAGCATAATTTTTTTTAATTCTTAAAAAAACAAAAAGCAAATAGTGAATGGAAGATCAATGTGCTGGTTTAAAGGTTAAGCAGATAGAGAAAGGGAAGTCTGTTTCCAAATCTATTTTCATACAATCAGTTTTGAGAAGGTCATGAGAGGCAGTATTTTAAATAGGTTAGGAACTGCAGACTGATTTTTTAGTATGATTATGCCAGTTGACATCTGTATTGGGTGCTCACCTGTCCTGTCTTACATCTTCTTGGGCCATTTTTACTCCAGTTCTTGGTGCAGCGACCAGGGGTGTGAGGCTGTAACATGACAGGACTTTGCCTCAGCTGCACAGCCACATCCGGGCTTCCATGGAGTAGAATGAGGCTGAAATTGAGTCAGCTGGTGCAAGTGCTACAGACACAAGGAAGCAGGAAAAGGCGACCAAGGATAGGATAGGGTGCAACTTTTAATAAGGTGGTCGCTGAAGACCTCACAGGGAAGACAGTACTGCTATGAAGGCCTGAATGGAGTGAGAGAGTGAGCCTTGTGGGCACAGGAAACAGAGTGCAGAAGCTCTAAGGCAGCAGCATTGTTGGAATGCTCACCAGGGCCAAGCGTTCCTTGACAGAAACCAGACAGGCAGAAGAGCAGAAGAGGGGAGAGGATGATGCCAGGATGTAGAGATCCTCACAGGCTTCTCTAAAGATGGTGGTGTGGTCTCTGATGAGCCAGGAATGGAACGGAAAGTTTCAGGAGAAGGGCTGACATGATGTGGCGGGTGTTGAGACTAGAATGCAGAGTGTGTGGGCAAGTGTGGAAGCAGAGACATCTGTTAGGAAACCAGTGTAATAATTCAGTCAAGAGACAATAGCTTTGTGAAAGGTGGAAGCAATAGATGCAGAAGATGAGGTAAGAATCTGGATATATTTAGAAGGTAGCACCAAAAGAATTGGCTGATAGGCCAGATATGAGGAGAGAAATGAAGGATAATTTCAAAGTTTTAATTGAAAGACAGGAGGGAAAACATTGCTATTAACTGAGGTTCCAAAGGCTGACAGTTGTGAGGTTTGGGGAGGAGGTCAGGTTTTGGGTACAATAAGTTTGAGATACCTACTGGCCATCCAAATGGAAATAGAAATAAGGCAAGAGGGTGGGCACATGCGTCTGAAGTGCAGGAGAAGGTCTGGGATGGGTTGTAAATTTGGGAGTCATCATCCTATAGATGATATTTGAAATCACAAAACCGGATGAATCGCCGAGGTCGTGTGTGCAAAGAGAAAAGAGAGGAGGCCTGAGGGACTGAGCTCTGGGTCATGCCAAGGCGCAGATGTTGGGGACCTAACAAGAAACTTGCAAGGGAGCCAGGGAAGGAGTGGACATGGAGGTATAGGGCAACTGGGAGAGTGTGAAATCTTGGCAGCCAGATGGAGAAAGAGTTTGAAGAGTGTCAAACCCTGAAGGGAGGTGAGGGGTAAGGACTGAGAATTAAGCACTCGATTTAGCAATGCAGAAGTCACTGGGGACTTGGAAGAGCCAGTTCAGTACAATGGTGGGGGCAAAACTCAGAGTCAGGGAGAAGAAACTTAAAAACAATGAATATCATGAATGCAAACGACTTCTAAAAGGAAGACCAGACCAGAGTGGACTTAGAGCTGGAGGGGGTCTGTGAGTAGAAGAGAAGGACTCTTTTTCTTTCTTCTTTTCCTTTCTTTCTTTCTCTTTCTTTCTTTCTTTCTTTCTTTCTTTCTTTCTTTCTTCTTTCTTTCTTCTTTCTTTCTTTCTTTCTTTCTTTCTTTCTTTCTTTCTTTCTTTCTTTCTTTCTTTCTTTCTTTCTTTCTTTCTTTCTTTCTTTCTTTCTTTCTTTCTTTCTTTCTTTCTTTTTTCCTCTGGGAGAGATGATAGCATGCATACAAACTGTTGTATGCAAGTTATTTGGTGGAGAGGGAAAACGGGAAAAGAGAAAGAATTGCAGGATGATAGGAAGCTTGGAAGACTGCACGTGCAAGAAGGCAGAGAGGTGGCTAGATGTGGTGATGCAAGAAGCTGTGGGGGTTGCATTTCCATTGTTTCTCTTTCCCTGTTGAATAGGAAGCAAGGTCAACGGCTCAAGTGAAGGTGGAAGCAGAAATGTGGGGCATATGAGCATAGAGGAGGTTCCAAATGGTCCTCTAGTTGTGGGGAAGTGGATAGATTAGGGAAATGGATGTGGTTTCCGAGGAAAATCAGGGGCCTGGTACACAGTGGTGCACATTTGAACTTGTGTGCTTTTCCCAGCCGTGTTCAGCCTGGGGGAGGAACAGAGCAATCAGAGTTGAACTTAACCGGGATGAGGTTTTTGTCAGTCCAATAGGCTAAAGTGAGAGATGTGCAAAGGAAGGGAGGGTTACACAAGACAGGATTTCCATGATTGCAATGGTTTTATGCTAGAGAGATTCATGTTTTCTTTCAAATAAGTTTCCTACTGTGACTTCAGCCTTTCTACTAAAGGTAATACCTCTTCTTCATCCTACTTCAGAATTCCAGAATCGTTGTGTTTTCTTTCCTCTCACTCTCCAGTTACCCCAACCACCAAGCAGCAGCATGGTGTCACAGAAGCTACATGTCCCACTGGTGACACTGTCACAGAAGATACATGTGGGAGCAGACCATACACGGAGGGGTTAGAGCAGGGTAAGGCGGGAAAAGCCGCTCAGTGTTAGGATATGGAGGTTCTAGAAGGCTGAGTTGAATACTATTCTTAATTAGGCAGGCATCCTCAGAGTGAGCATCCCAGGAGAATCAGGAGGAAGCTGCAGGGTCCTTGGTGAACTAACCTCAGTAATCTGACTTAAGGAGGAACTTCTTTTTGTAAATAAATGTTATTGGAACACAACCACATCCATTTCTTTGCATGTTGTCTATGGCTGTTTTCGCACCAACAGCAGAGCTGAGTGATTGCAACAGAAACTATATAGTCGGAAAAGCCTAAAATCATTACTACGTAGCCACTTAGTGGAAAAGGTCTGCTAACTCCTTCTCTAAAAATAAAAGTGTCCTAAGCGAGAGCTTTCAAACTGACCAGTCATGGCCTTTGTTGTAGAACGGAACCTCCTAACATGTAATGAAAACCTACAGTATTTATAGAGCACTATCCACAAAAAGATCAAATTTCTCAGTGAGATTAGAGGGAAATTCCTACCCCTCATTTCCCCTCTCCAGAGATATTCCCTAAGACAAGACAAAATACATGAACTGCACCCAGATTTAAACATTAATTTTGGGATGTTTGCCAGACCAGATGGTTAGAAAAGCTAAATACCATTGATTTATTTCTTACCCTTTATGAAGCAACATTAGAGACAATGGACCTTATCAGAACAAATGAGAATAAACAACAGAATGCAGATCAGAGGAGAATTAAGAACAAATGCTATTGGATTTTATTATGCTATAATTAATTTTGTATATAGAAAAGCACTAATTATTAGCAAATTATAAACTCCACCAACCAAGCTTTAGTTTATAGCAGCTGGGCAAGGATGGACTTTTCTGTTTTATGAATGTCACTTTTCCTCGTGTGACACTTTTCCATCATTTCCGGTACCCAGAGGATGTTCTCTTGCAAATGCAATTAAATATCCATCAAATACCTTTTGAGCACTCTACACTTTAGCGGCCAGGAACACAGGATCCCTGCAAACAATGTCTCAGTATAGTGGTGATTTGCACCCAGAACTGCAACAATAGTTCTTGTTTTGGATCACAGACCCTCACGAGAATGTGATCAAAGCAGCAAACCCCTTTTTTCGAAAAACGTGCAAAGGCGCGTATAAACAAAATTCTGCATGTGATTTTGAAAGTTTATTTTATTTCCTGAAGGTCATTTGTGAAACTGCATTTGGGGGCTAACCCTGTTTTTAGAATCTTTGTGGTATAGCATGGGCACAACTGAGTAAATGTGCGTGTGTGTGTGTGCATGTGGGCGCCCATGAGTATGTACAAATGTCTTAGTTCCTTCAGGAAATTAAGATGGAAACGTATTTTCTAGGTGGGCGGATTGGTTTGTGCAAAAAGTGATGAGACAGACACGACAGAGGAATTGAGGGAGTTCAGGCAGTTTGGGATGACACTACCATAGGGAGGAAGACTGAAGCCTTGGGAGAAAAGGCTGAGAAGAAACTATAGCTTGGCTCCCACAAGTCTTTGTATGTTGTATGAGTACTTACCTCTTTTCCTTGGGGAATTGTACATCCTTAAGGAGCACACACGCCATTGGAACTGGCATTGACCACAGAACACTTAAGGACCTACATTTGCTTGCTCTTGGCTGGTTGTTTATTGCTGAGTTTCTCTTCCTTTTTGTGTGTAAAGTATGTTACTAAACAAGGATATTTATGTGTATCCTTTCATGGTATTTAATTTTGTAGCAGTCTAGATTTTATTTTACCTATTTCACTCACAAAAACACTGAGAGCCAGGGAGATAGCTAACTTGCTCAAGCCCACACAGCTGGGAACTGAACATCCTTTTTTTTTGACTCTAGTGTCTATCCTTTTCCCTCTAGGCTTACAATACTGAGCCAAATAAAACTTTTTTAAAAGAAGAACTGATCATTTCTGGCTAATGTAGATATTCCCTTAGGGTAAGTCAGATTATTAATTAAAACCATACTTTTTTTTTTTTTGAGTCAAACATCTTTTGTTTACTTATTTCCATAGGGTATTTCTTTCTCTTTTCTTTTTGTCACAGGATATATTTAATTTTTTTAAATGTTTATTTATTTTTAGAGAGAGAGAGAGAGAGAGAGCACGAGCAGGGGAGGGGCAGAGAGAGGGAGGCACAGAATCTGAAGCAGGCTCCAGGGTCTAAGCTGTCAGCACAGAGCCCAGCGCGGAGCTCAAATTCACAAACCATGAGATCATGACCTGAGCTGAAGTTGGACGCTTAAACAACTGACTGAGCCACCCAAGTGCCCCTATTTTTTTTTTAACATTATATTCAAGTTAGTTACTATACAGTGTGGTCTTGTCTTCAGGAGTAAAACCCAGTGATTTCTCTCTTACATATGACACCCAGTTCTCATCCTGAAATGTGTCCTCCTTAATGCCTGTCACCCATTTAACCCATCCCCCTGTCCAACACCCCTCCATTAACCCTCAGTCTGCTCTATGTATTTAAGAGTTGCTTATGGTTTGCCTCCTCTGTCTCTATCTATCTTATTTTCCCTTCTCTTCTATGTTCATCTGTTGAGTTTCTCAAGTTGCACATATGAGTGAAATCATATATCTTTCTTTGACTTATTTGGTTAGCATAATACCCTCCAGTTCCATCCACATTGTGGCAAATGGCAAGATTTCATTCTTTTTCATCGCCAAGTAGTAGTATTCCACTGTATATATAAAAACCATACTTTTTAGTAAGTATTTTTATTCAGTAGTTTTATTTAGGCTGAGAATTTTGGAGGGTATGTGTTAGAGATCCTTCACTCATGCCTACCCTTCCTTTGGTTTTTATTTTAAGAAAGATAAAGCTGGAGAAAGGCTCATAGCTGGGGTTGAAGTGAGCAAACTAGACAGACTGGAAAGGATTGTCAGGGCTAAGACCTGGATTACAAGACCCTGGGAAATCCTCCAAGATAAGAATTCCAAGCAATAAACAAAATGACTGTACAAGATAAAGAGAATTACACATTAGGAATTTTTTTAAATGTGTTCTGCCTTCTCCAGAGGTGGTAAAAATACATAACCACGAAGTGGAGAGGGCACTGGTGGCCCAGGGACAGGGGAAACTACCTATTCACAAATAAAGCCCTCTCCAGTGTCAGGTATGGCTTGAGTTCTCCCTGTGAACTTTGCTTTGGGGCATAATGGTTTATTGGCAAAAAGGCTGTCCAAAATTTAAACCTAATGAACACCTGAACTCTTCTTGAAAACTACATGCCAGTTAAAGACTGCACATTCTGAGGTGATAAACTAAGAAGGGGACAGTGTCTAGTAAATTCGGGTTGTGATAAGCTTTAGACCACTGAGCCATCAGGGAGATCAGGCTTAGGTGTGGCACTTTGACATCAGATTAGCACCAAGTAAATACTCAAAATTCAACAAAAAATGCAAAGGTAATGGTGACGGACGACGCCAAAGAGGAGGAGGCTTCCGTGGATGAATCTGGCTGGCTTCACGATTGTGCTTAGGGCCTGCTCTGCAGGTCAGACAATAAGATTCATCACGTGGTGAAATTATTTGTAATGAGACCGTGAATCGTATTCACAAGCCAAGGGAAAACATTGTCAAAGGCTCCTCCCACTGGTGCATAAATGACAGGGAAGCGTTTCTGGAGTGGGGCTTGTTGAGTACTGTTTGTGTGTTCCCCTCTGCAGGACAAGCAGCCTCTAGTCCTGCTAACACACAACCGGTCAAGTCACAGATGTTTATGTGGAAGTTTCTGTGACCTTTCCGGAATGCTCTCCCCTCAGCTGGATCCCAAACACAGTCCCATTTCACAGCCTTGCATCATCTAGTAGGAACCCAGCCAGGTGGAGAGGGAACAGCCTGGGAAGGGATGAACAGGAAGAGCCCCAAGGATTCTACAGTGGGTCCAGAAACCCCTTCGCTGAGTAAACTTGAGGAGCCCAAGGGCACTTTCATCAAGCACAAGGACAGTGTGAGAAGAGACAAACCAAATGCAAGTTGAGAGTGTGACCACGTTGAAGGGCAACGGACACTTGTCACAAGGCTAGAAGTTTTGTATGTTTTTTAGCACTTGGTAATATGACAGACATATTTACTAAAGCCTAAGAACAGATGCTCTTGATACAACCATAGGGCGTGAAGTCCCACAGTATCTTCATAACTGAAATACATATTTTTTAAGGTCCTTTCAATTGTTCAGTGTCACTGATCACATTGTGACCTATTTTTTTTTAGTGTTTATTTTTGTAGGAGAGAGATAGAGCATGAGTGGGGGAGGGGCAGAGAGAGAGGGAGACACAGAGTCTGAAGCAGGCTCCAGGCTCTGAGCTGTCGGCATAGGGCCCGACGCTCGAACCCCCAGACCGTGAGATCATGACCTGAGCCGAACGAAGTCAGATGCTTAACAGACTGAGCCACCCAGGTGCCTCATTTTTGTTTTAAACCTGTTTCTAAAGTGACTCTTCAGTATTGTCGATAGATCCATAATAAGAACTAAAATTATTTTAAGGGAGTATCTGTTATCATTTACTCTTCTCCCATTCCCCTACACTGAAAGACACGGTCATGACTGGAATTCTCAGAGATAGGAAATGATTTTCCCCTCTATTTTGGTTCTTTGAACGGTTTTCCTTGCTGCTTCATGGTTTCCAAGCTGGCTATTATGGTGGAACCTTTTAATCTCTCTGTGCCTGTGGAATTGTGGCTACCAAATGGAGGTGACATCAGAATTTACTGGATACAGTTGTTGGAGAATGAAATGGAATGATAGATGTAAAGTGCTTAGCAAAATGCTGGGACACAGAAAGTGCTCAGTAAGTGCTAACTATGATCGTCTTTATCATCACCATCATTATTCATTTAAATTCAGGTTAGTCAAGGATACAGTAATTTTTAAATGATACATTTTATGTTTGAAGATAGCATATAACTTCTGATTATTAACTTTACCTAATTATCACTGCTATCTAATTTGAAAATGCCCCCAAAATTTTTTCAGCACCCTCCACATTTGCTCGGTAAGGGTGTTATATGTACGGAGGAAACATTTTTTAATTATTTTAGATTTTAAAAATAACCAGATTTAATTTTCAGGCATGACAATGTTGAATTTGTGATAAATCTGAAAAGCTGAATGATTAAACTTCGTTGATAATCATTTGCATTATATGTTTTGTCTAATCTTTAAATCTACTATGCCAGCAGAGAGCCTGTGATGTTTTAGAATTTGTTTATTCAAAGAAAACATGGAAACATTTGTGTACTGATGTGGAATGCTTAAAAAATGTGCCACACAGAGGACAGTTGGAAGCAATGTCTGTGAACCTCAAACTCATCTTGCTTCTTGCATTTTTAGGGCACCAGATTCCCAAGCTGTGTTGAGAAATGTCCAGAGATGAGTGGAAGTGTTTTGAAATCAGAAAAGAAGTGCGTCAGTGCCTATCTGCCACAGCATGGAGACCGCCCTTTGTTTAAAGGCGAGCCAAGCATTGTCTCTGGACCTTCATGCACGCATCCCAGTGACATAACTGGGAGTGTCAGGTTGAGATCCCTCTAGACTTGGCTACATCGTGTGCTGGAGTTTTAAAACAACCTAGCTATCAGAATAGTTTCCAGGCTTAGAATCAAATGCAATGAGGATAAAATGCCCCCATAAATTAGTTTTCTGAAAGCTTCAAATATACTTTAATTGAGGTGAATCCTGATATAATAAACGAGTTTCCCAGGTTCCTGTGTAGAAATGTAATGCCTCAAATTGGGTAACACTATCATGTTTCAGAAATCCCTCCATTCTGGCTTACCATAACGTTAGGTTTCCTAATAGTCACTTGTCTTCGACATTCTCTGAAGGCAGATTCTAAGGCAAAGGCTTTTGTGCAGGTAGTATATTCATGAATTGCTGGAAGGCAAGAAGGAAATGATACTGGAAAGCAAGATGTGGAGGATCAAACAGGAAGGAGGAAAAGCCAATTTAGGGATGAGTTACAAGGTTGGCCACACCAGTGGTACTCAAAGTGGTATTCTGTTTTTGTTTTTGTTTTTGTTTTTGTTTTGTTTTGTTTTTCTAAAGAGCCTTATGTATGTGTTTCAGAAGTGACTAACTAGGGTATCAAAATGGTGGACACATCTTTTATCTTCTGTCCCCCACTGGTCAAGGGAAACCACATTAATGCTCCTTTGCACTTCTGAATGATGCACAGGTTCTTATATACTTTCCACACAGGTGCATCAAAACCAAAACCAAACAGGGGCACCTGGGTGGCTCAGTCGGTTAAATATCTGACTTCGGCTCAGGTCATGATATCACGGTTTGTGGGTTCAAGCCTCACGTTGGGCTCTGTGCTGACAGCTCAGAGCCGGGAGCCTGCTTTGGGTTCTGTGTCTCCCTCTCTCTCTGCCCCTCTCCCGCTCATGCTCTGTCTCTGTCTCCCTCTCTTTCTAAAGTAAATAAACGTTAAAAAAAAAAAAAAAGCAAAATACCCAGGTAGAAACTGAGAGATACTTACCACAGGCCTCAGTCAAATGTTGTCAGGTTGCCCCTATGGAAAGCTGGGTGAAGCTTTCAAAGAACAAGTCATTACAGCAGTCCTGGAGTAGGATGTGGAGAGGGTTTGAGGCAGAGTTCAAGGCACGTCTACTACAGTCCATCCCTTTTACCTCTCAGTTTCTCTCATTCCCACTACAGAGTCCCTTTTAAGGTGGTAGGCAAATTTGAGAGGATTTAATAAAAGGTTAGTTGAATGAAGGTTATCCTCACTGCTTGGATGTAAATCCTAAAGCCATAATCAGTATTTTCTTTCCTCCACTATGTATTTTGAATTTCCGTTATATTTGACTAGTAGGAGGGTCTAACTGTGTGCCCAGTGGAGAGACTTGGGACCTTTATCCTGAAGCCTTAGCCACCTGGCCCTTGTTGGGCTGTGGTTGCTGTACCTGCTGATTCTTAGTTACCACTAAGTGCTGAAGCACCAAAAAACGTCCCAGGGAGCCTCCTCTTTTTCAGATATATTCCTCCCTGTCCCCAAGGTGTAGCAGCAATTCTAACTCCCCCATGGTTATTAAGGTCAATTTTTATCCCCTGTAGAGTTAACTCTTTGCTTATTGGTTCCCTGGCATGACGAGCCCAACACGACCAGATGGTAGTTGTACCTCCAGCTACACTAGAATGCTCGCAGTGCACCCTGGGAAATAGAACTAATGATGATGTAATGTAAAGGATGGTGATGAGAAGCATGCATTCTGCAAGTGTGTCACCAGGAGTGATGGTGAGAAGTACCAGCCCCACTTCTACCCTTGGTTCCCACACCTGTATATCCAATGAACTGGGGGCACAGAACCAGAAATGAACCATTCGTTCAGAATACAAACCACATTCTGGAGGACTGCACCTCACAGGATGCTACTTGAGCTGGTGCCTTTGCCAAACCTCTCTACTATATTCTATAGTCCGTTCTTCTCCTTCAGCTGATATCGTACATGGTAAGTCTAAAGGGTTCTGTGGATATGTATCTATTCTTTTGCCTCTTTTGGGGTAAAGTGGGTCTATTCTCAAGATGAAGCAGAGAGAAGAAGGAAAGTATATGACAAATACATGTGCAGTTTTCTATTCAACTTAAATAATGATTTCGTGGTGGATGCAACAAAATTCATTTTGCAAATTATTCAGGGAATCCAAAGTGCCATGCAAAAGTTGTGGTTGTTTACAGTGATCACAGGATAGGGAATTTGGCTAAGAAAGCCATCCAGACTGGTGCAGAGCTGTTTTTTTTTTGATTACAGATAGAGCCAGGCTGATGGCCTGAAGTACATGGGCAGCAAAAGAGAAACGGAAATCCCTTGATGTCTGCTATCTCCTCCTCACTCTCCTTCTTTCTGCAACAACTGCCTTAGCTTCAGGCACCTTGAGTACTGTGGGCAATTTAGAAAAAGAAAATACAATTTGAAATTCTGAATTTGCAAGGGACTATAAGAATAATCGATAGTAATGAGTTTAAAAATCAACTTTTGAGGGGTACCTGGGTAGCTCAGTTGGTTGAGTGTCAGACTCTTGATTTCTACTCAGGTCATGATCCCAGGGTCATGGGATTGAGCCCTGCATTGGGCTGTACTGAGCATGGAGCCTGTGTGAGATTCTCTCTCTCTCTCTCTCTCTCTCTCTGTGTCTCTCTCTTTCCCACTGCCCCTCTCATCTGCTCTCTATCCCTCTAAAATTTAAAAAAAAGTTCTTTAAAAATCTACTTTTTATTGCCATCTTACTAGCTGCAAAATGTTTTGAACCATGAATTTTTGCAATAGTGCAGCACAGTACATTTTTACACTTTGAATAAAGAATAAACTTCACAAAAGGGGAGCGGGCAGAGTGTGTATACAGGCGATGAGGTAGGCACAGCACAGCACGTGTGAGGGGTCAGGACAGTCAGGAGAGGTAGGTCCGTGCTGCTGGTGGAGCTCAGACATGGCGGCTGTTGTTACTCACCCCAAATCCTCAGCAACAACTGGGCTGTGAGGGCCATGGAGCAGCTGGAGAAAACAACACCCTGTGTTTAAGAACATTAGCTTCAAGGGGCTGGAAGCAAATATGTTAGATTCCCCCTTTCTGTCTCGATCCCCATGCAGCTTATTACGAAGACGTCTTGGGTTTTCAGCAGTTCTCCACAGTGAAAGGAACTCACCTGGGCACCACAGATGACACCTTCTCTGTTCAATTTGCTACAGGGTGTGTCTCCATCTCCCGGCAGCATGAGATGATGGAACCGAATGTTTCAATGACACCCGTGAAAGTGAGGGAAATACGGCATTGGGTACATAAGAGAAATGTGTCGCCCAGTTTCCAGACCAAACAGAAGCTTCTTCTATAGAGTATTCAGAAGAGGAGTCTGCCTTAACTCTGGCCCCAGAGGGAAGAGCTGCCCACGAGACTGTGACTGCTCACGATGTGGAGTCAGACCTCAATGCCAAGGAGCGTGTGCTGTGTTTCATCTTATCGTGAATTGCAATAAACATGTATGATACATCTGAAATGTAAAAAGCAATAGCTGTTAGTGTGAGGCAATGTTGTACGTGACACCATGCCAATGGTTCATCGTTAGGCAAATCTCTAATGGTAGTGCTGGAGTTGCTCTGTAGACCTAAAAGAAAAACCCAGATGTCAATTCTGGTAAGGATGATAAAGGATGGAAGAAGTCCAATGCAGTGGAATTGAAATCAAGTGATTGGCTCTTCTCCTCCATGACGGTGCTACATTGCCACTGGTGATAGGGCATTCAGTAATGGTAGCAGCTAGATCATTCTGGATGAGAGAGAGCCCATGCTGTATAGTCCATATGTAGTCTTTATCTCTGGCACAATGGCCACATCATTCATAACTCATTGTGTCAGCCCCACTCAGCTCAATAAATATGATGATTGACACAAGATGGATCATCTTGTCCAGTCAGTTGTTGATTTCCTTTTCTGTGTTGAATGCTCTTCAGTAGCTATTAATGTAAGCCATAAACGTTTGCATACTCTGTCCACTTCCATTGGTCCATCAACTTGTCTATTCTCCAGACTTTCTTGCCTCTGATTTTTTATTATTGTTCCTTCAGGCACAGGAATCAATGTATACTCATAACTCAACCTTCACATAACTCAACTATCCCTTCCACACATGGTAAACAATGAACTGTACTGCTCACAGTTTTTAACATTGATAGAATCTTCTTAACCACAGTCTTTTGAGGCCACCTCTGAGTGAGGCTGTGGTGTGGCCGCAGTACATTTCTGGCTGGTCCCAATGTATTATGTATTACCATCTGTGGACCAGACCTGAGGTTTTCCTTCTCTGTTATTTGGATGTAATTGTTTCAGGTTGGGTTTCCTAGGAAGCAGACTCTGTTTAACATGCGAGATTTAACATGCAAGACATTTATTAGAGTGTGCTCTTGAGAACAATATCTGTGGAAGGAAAAGGGAGGGGGCAGGATTGGGCAGGAAGAAAATTGAGCTGTGACAGTGTCTGTGGAATGCCTTTGATAGCCCTGAAGAGAAGGCTGAAGACCAGAAGACTCTTGAGAGCTGTCCTGGGCTGGATAAAGGCACCAGACCTTTCTTTGTATCCTTTATCAATGGTCACAGAATGTAGGCTACCCAAGAAAGGAAGAGATCTTAGGCAAGGAAGCTCTGTTCAGCTGAGGCAATCCCAAAAAGGGCTGACAGCTGAGGGCTGGTTATCACAGTATGTGGGGTTAATGAGTCCTTTATTCCTGAAGGGAGATCTGGGTAGCAAATCTCAGCATGTGCCAGAGGGGTCAACCTTTAGAAGATATGATTTGAAGGAAAGGCATTGGTACAACAGTGATGGCTTCCATGGAAGTCTGTGAATGTACTTTGCTTGTTCTTTCTGAACCTGCTCAAAGTCTGAACCTGTAAGAAACATTCTCCCCATTCACACACAGGATTGCTATTATGCCCCCTGAACCATTTGGTTTGGTTGGTAATACCCAGCTTTTGATGGGCAGCTCTGGCCACAAAGGTATTTGTTATCGCAGGTAAAAACTCCTGATCTGAATACCTATATTTTTAATTCACTGGAAGCAAGAAAGCCAAATTCCTATCTGGAAATTTACCACATTGATGAAGAACTTGTCCTTAGAACTTATTTAACTTTGCTTTTAATCTGTATGTTTATTGATGACCATAGCAATCTCATGGAGAATTGGGGTATTAGAATACTGGGGCACGAATCAAATTTGAGCATTCACGTATGAACTCATTCTCTTGAACAGAAAAATTTCATGGATGTAACAATGAAATGACTGAGCAAAAGAACATGCATATGATAGGAATGCTTACAAGATGTTTTCAATTTGCTCTTTTGGCAACCAGGATCTGAATAAACTAAAATTGCAATTTCTTTGTGTATTCTGTTTTATTTTAGAATATGGATTTATAGAACCCTTAGGTTGCTATAAATTTTAAAACATTTTGTAGTCCGTGTCTTTGCCTATATTTACACACCCATGTTAAAAAATTAATCCTCTGGAAGAAACACTATTTATTTATCTATTTATTGGTCTATTTATTTTATTTGAATATAGTTGATGCACAATATCACAGTAGTTTCAGGTGTACAATTTAGTGATTTGACAAGTTTATACATTATGATGTCTTCATCACAATTATAGTTACCATCTATCTCATCACATCGCTATTGCAAGATCATTGACTATATTCTTTATGTTCTGCTTTTATTTCCGTAAGTTACTCCTTCCATAACTGGACACCTATATCACTCTTCCATTTACCCATTTTGCCCAAACCCCCTCCCCTCTGGCAACCATCAGCTTGTTCTCTGTATTTATCGTTTTAATTCTGCTTTTTGTTTATTCATTGTTTTAGATTCCATTTATGGGTAGAATCATATGGCATCTGTCTTTCTCAGTGTGACCTATTTTACTTAGCATAATACCTCTAAGTCCATCCATGTTGTCTCAAATGACATGATCTCATCCTTTTTATGGTTGTATAATATTCCATTGTGTATAAATTCCACATTTTCCTTATCCATCTGTCTATTGATGGACACTTATGTTGCTTCCTTGTATTGCTACTATAAACAATGCTGCAATTAACATGGGAGTGCATATATCTTATTGGGAGTGCAATTAACATGGGAGTGCATAGTGGAATTATTGGATCATATGGTAAGTTTATTTTTAATTTTTTAAAGAACCTCCATACTGTTTTCCACAGTGACTATACAAATTTACATTCCCACCAACAGTACATGAGGGTTCTTTTTTCTCCACATCCTGACCAACATTTGTTGCTTCTTATCTTCTTGATTTTAACCATTTTAACAGATGTGAGGAAACGTTTCATTGTAGTTTTGATTAACATTTCCCTGATGATGAGTGATGTTGAGTATATTTTCATGTTTGTTCGTTAATAATCTATTTTAAAACCTGACAATTGTAGTTGAATTTTCCTAATGTCTACACCTATCTATCTATCTATCTATCTATCGATTGATGTAGATGTTGGGAGAATTTATGTATAAAATATACACATATAGGGGCGCCTGGGTGGCTCAGTCGGTTGAGCGTCCGACTTCAGCTCAGGTCACGATCTCGCGGTCCGTGAGTTCGAGCCCCGCGTCAGGCCCTGGGCTGATGGCTCAGAGACTGGAGCCTGCTTCCTTCCGATTCTGTGTCTCCCTCTCTCTCTGCCCCTCCCCCGTTCATGCTCTGTCTCTCTCTGTCTCAAAAAAAAAAAAATAAATGTTAAAAAAAAATAAATAAAATATACACATATAAAAATATATATATAACATGTAAGGTACATGTATAATAACAAGTAAACTATCTATATATACCCATCTCTCTCTATATATATAACCAATATATTATATACTCCTGGTATAAAAAAATATAAAAACTTAAGAGAAAGTTAACAAAATTACATGGACTATTCATATCTCAAATCTACAGGATTATGTGGTGGTTTAAAAAAAGTTGTTTGTATATCTGCTCATCAAGATTTGGGGTCTAAAGTTCCCTCCCATTGAATCTTGTAATTCCCAGGGAATTCCTGTTTCTCTCCCAGTGACTCTTGTAATTAAGATAATGTACTAGATGTAACTATGTAACTTCAAGGTCAGATCAGAAAAGATCATGAATCTTTCAACTGGCTCTCTTGGGAAGTTTGCTCTGGGAGAAGTCAGAAACCATGTAGTACATCTAATTATCTTGATATTTGTATGCTGGAGAAGACACAGGTAGACACTCCAGCAATGATGCAGCTAAGCTTACAGCCTACAGTCAACTCCAAGTGTCAGCATTTGAGCGAGCCATTTTTGACATCCGGCCCATTTAGACTTTCAGATGATTGTAGTCCCAGCCAACATCTGAGTGCAATAGTATCAGAGAACTTTAGAGTAAATAGCCCAGCCAAGCTTTACTCAAATATATAACCAATACATGAAGAACAAAGTAAAATGTTTGCTCTCAAAATTTTGGGGTAATTTGTTAGGCAGCAATAACAACCAATTAGTATGTGCCATTTTACTCTGCTCTGCACATTATCTCTACCAACTCCCTTAATCTTGTCTATACTGCACAGTGAGTGTTACTGCATTTTAGAGATGAATGAAGTGAGTTTCAGAGAGGTTAACACTCTCATAATGTCACACAGCTAGGAAAAAGTAGAGTTGGAATTCAAACCCAAGCCTGCCTGACTAACTGAAATCTAAAAAATAAAATCAAAGGAATCTTAAATTTGTACAGTAAGGCCTACTCTTCAGCAGAAAAAAAAATAAAAATAAAAAAATTGGCAACATATCTGAGATCAATTGAATTAGAAATACCCACGTACAAATAAAATAATTAAAACACTTTCTAGAGTTCAGCATGTGCAAGCTACAAATGAAAAATTTGGTTGAGAGGGCCCTAGTGAAAAACAAATTTAACTATTACCATATGAACATTGTTGCCTGAATAGTGAAGACGCCAAATGACTGAGCAAAAGGTATTGGAAATAATCTGTAACAACTTCTGTAAAGATGTTTTGGCATGAAAGTGTACAGCAATTTCATTTTGAAATACTGAAAAGCATGAGCGAAAACATAATTAGTATCCATAAAAAGTGAATAATTACAGTGCTTTGCTTTAAATGACCTTTGATGAAGTTCTAATTCTTCAATATACCATTACCCATTTAACCTAACATAAAAAAGGAGAAATCATCTTCTATACTTTTCATCCCTTTAGAGGTCTACTGTCAAAAGGAAATATCAAACTTAAACTGCCCTATCATATGCCAAGACTGAGGGACTATAATTATGCTCGTTCACACACAAGACTAAACATATTTTTTAAATTTGTTCTGACTGTATATGTGGCTTGCAACTTATTTATTCCCAAATAAACATTTTCCATGTCTCTTCTGTCGGACTTACAGTTTTTTACATATTAACTCTAAATATTGGCAAAGAAACTTTTCATCACTGAACAGTCCTTCCATCCCTTCGCCTCTGATTGCTCTAGTGTCTTCTTCAAAGGTTCTTTGCTTTACCCCGGGTTAGTGTTTGATATATTGAGAATAGGTTGGATGTTTCAAGTATGTCTATTAGAATTTGATTTGTTTGATCCATAGTTCTCAAATATTTGTGTGCTTACGAATCATCTGGGGAATGCATAATAAAAAACTAGATTCCTAAAAAAGAAGGGGTGACTCATTTGGTTGAGCATCCTACTTTTGATATGATTTCCACTCAGGTCACGATCCCAGAGTCGTGGAATTGAACCCCGCTAAGAGTGGAGCCTGCTTAGGATTCTCTCTTTCCTTCAGTCCCTTTTCCCCTTCTCACGCACACTCAATCTCTCCCTCTCTAAAATAAAACAAATACACAAAAACAAAACAAAACAAAACAAAACAACCTAGATTCTTGAGCCACATTGCCAGAGATTCTGTTTGGAAGGCTGTGGGGTAGATCCAAAGGATGCACATGTGTAAGAAGGACTTTAGAAATTTCTTTTGCAGATAGTCTGAGTATCACATTTGGGCAAATGCTGTCCTAAGTATTATGGCAGTCATTTTAGTAACTACCATTAGATTGTAGGATGCCATTTACCATAAATTGCTAAATGTATAGACCTCATCCATATAGTTTTTAAAAACAAGAAAAATAAAAACTTTCATACTTTAAAAATATTACTCAAAATAAATTAAAACTTGAATACTTAAGGTAAAAACACAAATATTTATTATAGCTATTTGGATATATTACTTAAAATATAATTTATCAAAATTTAAATGTACACAACAAACAGGAAAGAATATTTACAGTATAATGTTGATCATAATTATATAGGATATATACTTATCTAAGAGTATACTTATCTGAAATAATTTTCATAGATATATAATTATCTAAAACCATTAACATTAAGTAAAATAATCATTTCTTAATTTAATATCACTATCTACCTTAAACTTTTCATGAAAATTTGCAAATAATAAGAAGTAACCTATGTTGAAGTGGTTACATAGAGGTTACATAGTGTTCATGAGCTGGTTGCTTATTTATTTGTGTACTCTTTTGTCTTGAAGTGTCAGAAGTTGATGTAAAGCCTATGAATGCTCCTAATGATTTAATTGCTCTTAGACTTGATTTATCTTTGCCAATATAGAGTCCTTTAGGCTATTTACCTCCAGTGTTTCTACATAGAATTTTTCCTCATAATCTACAAAATTATCATATATTATCTCAAAATGATCAACTGAAATTAAAAATGAAACAACAAAGCCATTAAAGTTTCCCCCACCATAATTCATTTTTGTATTAACTCAGCAATAAACCTATTAAATAATCTCTATTACGAGACATTCCCTTAGCCCTCACAATATAAAATAACACAGGGCACCTGCTCTCTAAGGTATCTGTTCTGATGAGCCTCTGTACTTCAAAATCACAAGTAAGTTGTCTAGAATTTTTCTGAAGTAATTATTTCTCTTCCATATCCCCTCTTTGTTATTAAACTAGTTAGTGTTATATATTAAGAGAAGGAGCTTTGAAATCTGTATTTTTAAGGACTCTATTCAGATCCTCGCTCACCAATGAATTGCGATGGGAAATAAGAGCAATTTCTTTATAAAATCAAGATAATAATACTTAAATTCACAGAGTTTTTTTCAAAGTATTTCACAATATTCAAAGATAAAAGAAGGTAATATGCAAGCTCTACCTCCAGTAGGCTAATAGTATGAGGAGTTCTGTGGATATGCTTCCCTGAAAAACTAATGACAAATATCAAAAATCAACCTGTAAAGGGATGTAAATGAAGAAGTGTTTATTCAAGAAAATCTACTACAGTTTGGCAAGAACAGTGAGAGTTGGTGGTATGTGAATGAAGACCCACTCCCTCCCTCCTTTGTTCTCCCATCTCAGCCACGTGGAAAATCCAGTCTAGGTTTGTATAGCTAAGAACCCAGGGCTCCCTCTCATCCTAGCTCCAAGTCAGAGGGCAATTTCCCAGAAGAAGCAGGACAACCGCATTTCTCAAACTGCTCTGAGCTATCTGTTGCTCAGGCTAAGTTCTGGGTCAGTATGACTGACAAGTGGGGCTCCTTTCTTCCACTCTGCTCTCACTCATGGAACAGAGACTCTACCTTGTGTACAGCATCACCGAGAATCCTGAGGCTTGCTTTTTCTTGGTTTGCCATGCTGAGAAAGACAAGCTGAGAAGACCTGAGGCTATCTGCCCCTTTCCACTCAGCACTCAGGTACTAAAGCAAATGTCTCAGAGAGAGACGAGAGACTTAACCATGGTACCATACCTAGCTCCAGAGTTATCACTAATATATTTTGCCTAGAGAGAGATTCAGGATATATATTACAGAGCTTTGAATCTCTTCCCAAAGGAACTGACTTCATTTGCGACAGAGTATGGAGAAATTCAAGCCTAAAGGTTGCTTTCAAAATCAGTAGGAGTTTGGTGCCAAACAATGGGTAAAAGATTGGTAGAGTCACTGGGGACATAGGCAACAGTGCTGGCTAGCTAGTTTGCCAAGGAGAGTCAGGGAAAGAGACAGCTGGGAGGAGCACTCCTTGGGCTAGAACAAACCTCAAACAATGGCCTAGGAGCTATCCCTTCAAAGGAGCCCAAATGTGATTGGATCAGTCTGTTGAAATTTCTTGCCCCAGGACATTGTTGAAAATAATAAAACAATTAGCTGACAATTATTGTAGTTTCAGCTAGGTGTGGGCACAGAAAGAGACCAGAGAGAGTCCTGCCAAAACCCTATCATACCAGGGTCACTGTGGGCTATTCAAGGCTGTGACCGTGGGCTATTCAAGTAGTGGGTGGGGGTGGCATGGCGTGGGTGATACACTTTGCTAAAATAGTCCAGCCAGTCATTAAACAAGTAGAAAAGCAACAGCAATGACAATCCTTGGAGGGGAGGGACCAGTACCTGAATTGCTGCAATACATTATCCATAATGTCGTTTCCAACAAAAAAGTACGAGACACACAAAAAAACAAGAAGATACGATCCATACATTGGGGAAAAAGCAGATTGTGTGAATGACTAAATGTCAGATTTAATGAAGACTTCACTTCAAAGTAACTATTACTAATATGCTCAAGGAACTAAAGGAAACTATGATTCAAGAAGTAAAGAAAGATTATTATGACAATGTTGCAACAGACAGACAGTATCAATAAGGAGATAAAAAATATTTAAAAAAAAAAGAACCAAATGAAAATTCTAGAGTTGAAAATTTCAATAACCGAAATGATAAATTCATTGGAGGGGCTCAACAGAAGATGTGAACTAGTAGGAGGGATAATTAGCAAACTTGAAAGTAGGTTGATAGAGATTATGTAATCTGAAGAGCAGAAAGAAAAAAAATGAAGACAAATAAACAGACACTCAGAGAAATAGGAGACCCTACTAAGTATACCAAACCACAATCATGTGAATACCAGAAGCAGAGGAAAGAGAAAAACAAAAGTATTGAAGAAATAATAGTTGAAAATGTGCCAAATTTCTTAGAAAACATTGATCTATACATCAAGGTACATCAAAGCAAACTTTAATCTCCACATCGGTAAACTCCACAGGATAAATGCAAAGGGACCTACAAGTCACAGTAAAAGTGCTGAAAGCCAAAGGCAAGGAAAAAATCTTTAAGGAGCAAGAAAAAAATGAGTCATCATTGCAAGGGAACTCCAATAAAGTAAACAGGTAAATTCTCTCAGAAACGAGGGAGGCCAGAAGACAGTGGGATAGCAAATCCAATGTGCTCAAAAAAGAAACTGTTAACCAAGAAACCAATATTCAGAAAATTCTGAATCATTTCAAACGAGAAAGTAGGAAAAAGACATTACGAGATAAGCTAGAAGTGAAAGAATATATTATTCATAGATTTACCTTTGAGAAATACTAAAAGAAGTCTTTCAGGCTCAAAGCACAGGATCTTATATTTTCAAATTCATACAAAAACAAAAAAACAAAGGACATCTGTAAAGGTTATTGTGTAATTATGAAAGAGTGCAAATGTTTATTTTTTGTCTTCTCTTAACTATTTTAAAAACCAATTGTATAAAACAAATCAATATATGTATAATGAATTATTGAGCCTATGACCTATAGAGATGAAATATATTTGCCATTAACAGTGAAAAGGAGGTGGGAGAGAACACAGCTCAAGTGGGCTAAGGGAATGACTCCAGATGGTAGCTCAAATCCAAGAAACAAATGCGATGATAAATAATGAATATTCTTGGTCTTTCCCATAACCCCTCCTTGCTAAATGTGATATTGATTTCACATGCTGTTTCTTACCCTCTCTTGGAATCCCAAGTAGCTCCTGCACTGATATGCTTTTGTGTTGCAGGAGGAAAAGGAAAGAGAGGACAAGAGGCGGGACCCAACAATCAACAAGGGGTCTCTCCACTTCATTGCCAGGGGGAGTCAAAGCCAGGGAGGGTTAGAGTTTACACATGAGGACAGAGGAACTAAAGAAGTATGGTTGTGGAGTCTCATCATGATATTCAATTAATTCAAGCAAAAACTTGAGAACTTATTTTGAAATTAACTTTTATTTTCTTATCTGCTGATAGATAACTCTCTGAGTTATACTAATCTTACTGGGAAAGTGCCAGATACATTCTCTACTAGCTTTTCTCACACCTGCTTCAAGCTTTTCATTAATATATATATCTTTTAATCCTGTCTCTTGGACATTTCACCACTTGGTTCAAATAGTATGTTCTTTTCCTTTTTAAATCAATAACGTTAAGTAGCCCAATAACTATCAATATTTTATCAATAATATTAATTGTTAACATTTGCTAGCCAAGTAAGTAGTTTGAAATAGTGTAATTGAGTAAGGGATGTGTATTTTTGTGTAGTTTTCACTATCAGTATCTTGCTGTCTCTGGAGTATCTGTTTAAATTCCAAATTTCTTACCTGTTAAATCATGGAGATGGCTTGATCATGGGTCACAAAGATCACTTCAGCAGGTCTATATATGCCCCAAAATTATATGTGCAATTTTCTCATTACATAGGTTTGTGTTTGTTTGGTTTTTATTAGAAAAATGCATAGCTTTCAAATGATTTTCCAATGGGAAAATGATTTCCTTCAAAAGGGTAGAAAACTCTGCATGGAGTTTTCCAAGGTCTCTTTATAGCTTTAAAATGATATAATACCACTAACTAAATCTATATTTTCAGTCTTGAATGTTATAAACTTGTTTACCTCTTGCCACAAAAAAAGATTATTTCTCAATCTATTCAATGTTCAGTCGTCCATAAAGGAACCGGCTCAATGATTACAAATGTGTTCTTGGACCCTCCTGGTATGAGCTTCGATCTCTACAGTCCTTCAATGCACAAAAGATTTGTGATTGGTCTTTTACTAGTATCAAAAGAAGTACCACCTGATTCTGGTTTTTATTTCTTTGTATCAATTTCTTTCTTTAGCTCAAGAGTCTTAACAGATCAGTCTGTCCAGCTCTGAATGTTGAGGATGAGGAAACAGAAGGAAACAACCCATTTCACTGACTTTCTTAAAACCACATTTCATGTCTCGAACAGCACTGGATTTAGTACCGTTCCACTACGCTATTCAGTCCTTCTAGATCTAGAGCCTTTGTGTTGAAATTTTACAGTTCTGTTTTATACTCAGATAGGCATGAACAATGCACATTTTTAAGAGCTTATTTATTTATTTAGAGAGCAAGGGGAGGGCAGAGAGAGGGAGAGAGTGAATCCTTAGCAGGCTCCGTGCTGTCAGCACAAAGCCTGTGGTGGGACTCAATAACATGAACCATGAGATCATGACCTGAGATGAGATCAAGAGTTGGACACTTAATTGAGTAAGCCACCTTGGTGCCGCCTTTTATTCTGATAAAAAACAAAAAAACAAAAAAAAAAACAAAAAAAACTTCACATTTAATTTTCTGGAATATGGTCATTTGTTGAGTTGAAAAAAGTAGAATACACTGGAAAATATGATAATGTGATTCAGTCAGTGGTAGGATGAAGTAAGAAAAAGTACAGTTTTCAAACCATAGGAGATTCTTAAATACAGAGAACAAACTGAGGCTTTATGGGGGTGGGGAAAATGGGCGATGGGCATTAAGGAGGGCACTTTTCAGGCTGAGCACCGGGTATTATATGTAAGAGATGAATCATTGGGTTCTACTCCTGAAACCAAAACCACACTGTATATTAACTAACTTGAATATAAATAAAAACATAAATAATAAAATAAATAATACATTGAACAACAACAACATAATATTTAAAAGGCATGTGTGCTGGTAAGCTTTGAAGTTGTTCCATTTCCAGTGAGGAGAATAAGATAATTTAATTACATCTTGTCTATTAACTGATACACAGTTTACACTTGTTATGCTTGAAAGAAGAGACTGCAACTTAGTTATAATTTAACACTGAATTCTTATCTTTAGAGTCTTAGCTAACACTCCTTATAGTCATCTAGGGTGTGTCTCAGTACTCAAAATAAAAAGAGAAAGAAGAAGGCTTATTTTATGTGTAATGTTAAATGCAGAGAACGTAAAATCTAGGCAGTTTAGGTGAGCTCTACAGAAAACAAAACCACTGTCTCTAATGCAATAGGGATTCCTGTTTGACTCTCGTTTATAAAGAACGGTGGAGTATTTTCCAGGTGATTGTTCCTGATGTAAACATGTGGAGCTCATAGAGAATAATCCATATGCATAAGCAATTTTCATATAACCAGCTGTGGAAGAATGTAGGGCAATTTCTAATCCTATGAAACAGGATTTACAATTTATCCTGGTTAAGAAGGTATATCAGTCAGTGTCCTGCTGGGACAAAAGAAACCATTTTAAGTCTTTCAAATGAAGAAACTCGATGCAGGGAGTTGCTGATAGATGCAATGGAAGAACTGAGAAGCCAAACCAAGTCAGGCTGGGGTAACCCAGAGATTAGTCAGCAGGAAGTCTTTACCTTCCTAATGGATAGGGAACCAACAGGAAGACATGATATTATCAGAACCCAGGAACTGGGGTATCTGGTGAGAGGACAAACCCATGTCAGATGCTGCCTGACAGGAGCTGGAGCCGCGGATAAAGTGTAGCACCTGCAAGAATCGCTGCTGAAAAACAGAAGTGTCCTGTGTTTTTCTCTCCTCCCTCTCCCTTTCCATGAATTCCTCCCATTACTGAATTTACTGGGAAGCTAGGGAGTAGGCAGCCTGGTCAAAGTAGATGAAAATAACGCAGAGCAAAGCAGGGAAAGAAGGCAGTGTGCATCTGAGAGGTAGAGGCCAAACATTGGAGGATATCGCCTATTTGCGGAAACGATACCAAACGCTAAGCCAATTATGTGACAGCATAAGAAAATATGTAACCAGGTGCTCAGAATTGTACAGATAGAAACCACCAGGGAGTTAAGTGTGAGAAACGCCTCTGTTAGAAGGAGCATGGGTGCAGAAATCAGGAAAAGCTGAGATGAGACGAGACTTGACCTGTGAGTTGATGATTTGGAAGGACAACAGGAAAACATCTGACAGAGGAAGTAGAGCATAAAAAAAGGCAGATAGTTATCCTGGAGTATGTGTGTGAGGCGAAGGTGGAGAAGGAAAGAAGCAGGAGGTGTGGTCAGTGAGAAAACCAGACAATTCCCCCCTCCCGTTTCACCCTTACTTCCTTTCTCCATTATGTCAAGTGTTTATTGAGTAACTTCTATTTGCCTGATACCTACAGTAGCCTCTAATAGGTACCAGATACGCAGAGAACATAAAGGTCTAGCTCTTGCCCTTGGGAAGCGTATAGTTTAATCGAAGAAATAGAAAATAAATCAGGAAACATAGAATATCTATAATTTCAAATGTTGGAAAGGCTATAAAGAACACAAACAGGACTACACTGTATGTTAACTAACTTGAATTTAAATTAAAAAAAAAAAAAGGACACAAACAGGGTAGCATCAAATAGAAAAATGTTCAGTAAGTAGAGATATATCAGGGCTTTTGACCCTTCCTGTGGAAAGTGCTAAACAGTATTTTGGAAACATTTCTGGCACTGTGGAAAAGGATTCATTGCAGACCGGACTCACTACACTAGGCTATGACAGCAGCATAAACAAAAATTGTGTCAGGAGTTGGGGACATGGGGAACACAGCTGAGATATCACAAGACTTAGTGACAAAGTTGACTCTGGAGAATAAATCCAAGCTTGATACATTTAACATACAAGTCCAGAATAATAGTGGTGACATCAATAAAGGAAGACATAGGACAAAACAGCAAATTTAAAGGGGAAAACGATCAGTTTTGAACATATCATCTTAAAGACAATATCCATTCAAGGTAAATGGCGACTTACAAAAGTAATGTAGGAAAGCTGATTCTCCCAGAAACAGATCCACTTATAGATAGTTAATAAAGAAAAGTTGGGGCTGTGGGGACGGGCAGGGTGATTCTTACAAATTTGGAGTTATATAGTTGCATACTAGCAGGGCAATGACAGATAATATAAAATGGGATTATTCTCACCCAATATGATTATCTATCTATCTAAAATTTTATTCTCACCCAATATGATTATCTATCTATCTATCTATCTAAAATTTGTATGCCCACTGAAGTCTAGGAAATGAGAGATAAATCTTAGATACTCAGAATTGTTTCTGAAACACAGTAGGGACTCAAGCTGTTTAATGATGATTAGATCTTTGAGAAGGCAAAGATATTTCCCAAAACCATCTGAGCACTGATTCTGCTTTCTTTCCCTGATTGTTATGTGGCCTTGTATATGAAGACTCTGATACAAAAACACAGAAAAATCTAATTTGTGTGAACGTTCATATGAGTGGAAATGCGTAGGGTAGACCAATGCCTAAGGCATTGACAACTGTGACAGACGCTGTGTCACTCAACCCATCTCCAGTCAGGTGTCTATTATTTCCCATACATGAGCTCTGTTACTTCTCAGAGCTAGCCACTGAGTCTCTTGGTAGGCAAGTGCCCTCAGACCTTCAGATCCCACTTTCCTACTTGCATAGAGATCTAAAAATACCTGGGAGTTGAACCCTATAGCCTCACCACCATGGGCAGTGAGGAAGCAATGTCCAGGCAGAAGAGAATTAAGAACTCAGTCCCGTAGACGTTTAATTTAGAATGACTTGGAGAAGTCACCCACACTGTCTCCAGAGCTCCCCAATGGACTTAGCTTGGAATGGTTCCCTTGAGTGGCTTCCTTTCCTTGCTGATGTCACTTCCCTCCACCCCTAAACAATTTTTTTTTCTGCGAACAGTTGCTAATAAAACATTTTCATATGAATCCTTATTCCAGAGCCTAAAACCAGCCTAACTAAAAAGTAGTTGCTTTTGGTTTGCTGCTCTAATAAATTACTACAAAATCAGTGACTTAGAAGAACACAAATATGTTATCTTGCAATTCTGAAAGTCAGAAGTCAAAAAGAGTTAAAATCAAGTCACTGTTAAAAGCTACTCACTGGACTAAAACCAAGGTGTTGTAGGGCTTTATTTCTTTCTCAAGGCTCTAGGGGAGAATATTCTCACAGGTTCTAAAGGCTACCTACATTCCCTGGCTGATGACCCTCTTTTTCCAACTTCAAAACCAGCAAAGGCTGGCTGAATTTCTTCTCACATCATATCACTCTGACCTCCTCTTATGACTCCCTCCTCATTTTAAGAGACCCCTGTGATCACATTGGACTCCTTAAAGTCAAGTATTAGCAACCTTAATTCTATTTGCCACCTTAATTCCCACTTTTCCAAGAAACTTAGCATAGTCTCAGGTTCTGGGGGGAGGAAGGAGGTACCACTATTATATGTTATAATATAGTATATTGTAAATCCTGAGTATAAAGGCCTCCTGGTATAAAAAAAGTAGACTGTTTTCTTAGATAAGGCATTATCCTACGCCGTTCAGTGTTATCCGTTTCTGCCTTTTTAGTGAACTGGAGGGCCAGGAAAAGTCACATCAAGATAAATTACATCTGTGTCTCACTTGTGTGGTCCATATTGCTTCTGTTAATTATTTGTGTCCATGGCTAATTAAATCCAGAATTTAATCTAATGTGTGTGTGTATATGGGGAGAATGGGGGAGTCTCTTCTTGCCAGTCCAAATGCCAGAAATTCAGCAGTGATGTAGTTGTAATGCACAGTTTTTTTTTTCCACTTGGAAGTCAAGAACAAAATATGTGAGCGATGCTTCTCTGCTTGTGAGTTCCCTTTAATCTCAGTGTTTGAGGAGACACTGAGTGTCAGCTGCATATGGACATTACAGTAAGAGTTCAGAGTGTAAGAGGGATTCGACTAGATTGTGTCAAAGATATATTCTATTGTATCTTTTATCATTTTCATTGTATCAACACAACAGATTTAAAAATGACTCAGGAATTGTCTTTCTATCACAGTGTAACTCAACCAAGGAGCCGTCAGTCGGCAGGACAGAAAAGGAACCTGTCCCTGCAGCAGTAATTGCCGGCATTCTGAAGAATGAATGGGGAAAGGACGGAATTCTGAGTCACGTTACAAAGGAAACTTTTCAATTTCCAGGCAAGTTTGGAAAACTTTCCTTGGGAGACTCTAGCAAGGGGCACAGAGCCATGAATTAAGTGCTTATGCGAGAGAGGATTTTAGAAGCCAGAAGAAGCTAGATGTTTAAATATGCTTATGCTATTTTATTTGAAGCCAAAAAAGGAGACACTAGAATTGTTTGTCGTATCTGAACTGTTGCTGGGAAACTAAGAAAGGTATTTCCAAAGCAGGATGCCGGCGAGCACTGAAAAACCTTGGGGGCTGCTTGCCAACACTGTAAACTCCATTTGTCACAGAGCCTGTGTACTACCGAGTTTCTTCTAAATTTATCTTCTCCATTTGTTTTTGTCATACGATTATAAACAATGTGAGGTTAGACACATGAAACAGCTATATGTGTTGCTTCTTTTAGCTTTGTCAGAAGCAGCTTTGTTTAGTATCAACTGCACTGTTAAAATCTATGAGGACTCAGACCCATTAGATCCTAAAGTTTTGAGGGTTGGAGATGCTGTCTTGTTCCTTTCCAGATGTTCTGAATTGCTCTGCCCGTGGCTAGTATGTCCTAAGTATCACATTCCAGGCCAGACTTATGAACCAATGAATGAATGAAAGAAGAGAATGAATTACCGATGAAAAATCAATAGAGAGGTGTTTCTTCAATGCTTTGTGAAATATAATATTAAGCAGATACGGTAAATAGAACCAGATGAAATTGTTAAGACATTACTATTTTTAATCTACAAAATGGTCATTTCTCATGTTCAACTGAGTAGATAACTACCAGTAGTTCACTACTACTGACTAGTCCCTCCAAATATATTCAGAATAAATCACACTTTAGTAGGCCCCTATTTAGAGCCAGGTATTCAGGTAAGTGTTTTTGCATGTAATTTTATTTCACCCTTAAAAGAATCCTGCGGTAAGCAAAATTCTGAAATGGCCTCCAAGATCCCCATACGTGAATATTTTTATACATTGCTCTTGGGACTGCGAATCTCATAGGGTTTACTTCTGTAATTACATTACGTTAGGTGACACTACTGACTTTAAGAAAGAGAGACTGCCTGGGTGGGTCGGATCTAATCACAAGAACCCTTTAAGTCTGGGTTTGCGGGTCAGACACAGAAGTCAGAGATGAGAAACAATGGGTTTTGTGTGAGAGGTTTCTCCAGTGCTGGCTTTGCAGATGGAGGGACCACGTGGCAAGGAATGTGGCCATCTTCCAGGTGGTAAGACTGGTCCCACACCTGCAGCTGGTCGGAGAATGAGGGTGTCAGTTCAACACCAGAAAGGACAGGAATTCTGCCAACGGCCCTTGCACTCTGAAAAGGACCCTGAGCCACAGATGGCAACCAGAGACCCAGCTGACAGCTGAGTTTCAGCCCGGTGAGATCCTGAGCAGTCCTGTGTGATACAGAGAAAACAAGAAATATTAAATTTGTTGTGTGTTGAAGTCCTTATGTTTAAGGTAGGTCATTGGTTACCCAGCAATAGAAAACTCATCCGAATCCCCTTTCACTTCATTTTACAAACGAGGAATGGAGACTCAGTGCAAGTGACTAATTTTGTCAAGGATAGGCAGAAAGATTTTAATACAAGACTTTGATTCTGTCTGTGGTTAGTATTTTTTTCTAACGGGCCCTACTCTTTGGAAGGAAAAGAGGGTTGGAAGAGGAAGTAAGAACTAGAGAATTAGAGTTCTGTCAAGTCAATGGTAAAGTCTCACGTATATGAGGTCACAGAATGTCATAGGAAATGTCCCCTTACATGTGGCTTTACTAAAGTTTTTAAAATTCTGGTTGTTTCAACAAGGAGCATACAGATCAAAAGATACTTGGCAAGAAAGAATCACATGGTGTTGGGTAAGATTAACTGTGCTTCTGAAGTGAGAGACGCATCTGTGGTTTGTGGGAACTTCCAGAATTCATGTGATTCCTCCTTATTTATTTCTTCCTTGCTGAGAAAACAACACACCAAGCCCAATATTTGATAAACCAGTTTCTTGTAAATCACATTATGCTAGTTCAGCATCATATGTTGCTGTTTCCTGTGGATCTCTAGGACTAAGAAATGCAGCATTTAGCAAGATAACCAAATAGGTTCCATATCTTATTACATTAAACTCTGTGTGTGTGTGTGTGTGTGTGTGTGTGTGTGTGTGTGTGAAGTGGGGGTGATATCAAACTATGCAATCTACTTAGAATTTTATTTTATTTTTAAAAATAAATAGATTTTATTGTTTTATTGTTTTCAGCTGTGATGGTCACATTTCATATAAATCATGTAACTAAGAAAAGTTCTAAGGAGGCTTTTTTAAATTATTCGTCATCCCAAAAACTAGAAATAATTTTGCTGTTTTTAATTACCTTTATTGTAGACATAGTTTTATGTATATATACAGATAAAAAGAATAGAACAAAAATGAACATACTGCAATAATATCTAATAATAAATAGAGTTTTACTTGAGACAAAAAAAAGTAAAGATATGCTGAACTTTAGATTTATTCTGCTGCCTCTATTAGACACCACTCCGTGCTGGGACATGTTGGCAACCCCACCTGCCTCACCAGGTCACCAGATCACCAGGTGCACTGGTCAACTTCAGGTGTGTCCAATGGACATCGCCTCTCATGCCACCTCTCCATCCAGAAAAAAAAAATAATTTTTTTTTCTCACCACATGACATGTTAGTTCTAGAAGAACCATTGCACAAGCAGAGGTGGAAAAACTCTTTCTGTAGAAGGTCAGAGAGTAAATATTTTAGGCTGTGATGATTTCTGTGTGTGTAGGGGGAGAAGGGGGCGTTTTACAATCTTTTACAAATTTAAAAACCATTCTCCACCCCAGAGCTGAACAAAAACAGGCCAAAAGCCAGAAAGAATAAAATATTATGCCAAACATTAAGAGATTAGAGTAGTTTTCAGTAAATTATTTTATTAAAGTATAATATACTATAGAAAATACCCACATCATGAGCTTAGGGCTCAAAAAGTTTTCACAAGGTGAGCTCACTTGAGTAATAAACCAAAGTGGGGTGAAGAAAGCTACATTTTTGGCAGCTCGCAAGTCCCCCTTCCACCCGTGGCGGCCACGGAAGTGTCGCTCCCATCTCTCTGTGAGAAAACACTTGTCTTCATCTGCCAGGAGTGCAGTGAGCTGGCCGCCACTTTTCTGTGGCAGCTTAAGCTAGTCGCTGAGCACACAGGTGGTTACTAAGGCCTGACCATTTGTGCCTGATGTAGATCTCCTCCATGTGGTAATCTTTTTGGAGAGTTTCCCCTTGGGTTGGATGAGACTTTCGCAAATTCGCATTTGACTTTGAGGCTCTTCTTGCTCACGTCTGTTTCCTTTCACAGATGTCAGATCAGCATAGGGTATAATGGCTTCCACTTCCCAGTCAGGCTTCCATTTCACTTCTAAATCTCAGTTGTTACTTCTCAATAAACCTATCGCACCCCTGATCTACCTCAGCTCCTGCCCCCTGGAGGACTCAGACTGACACTTGTCCCCTTCCATCTGTTCCTTCACCTTCTCAAGTGGACACCACACTAACCTCTAACACGTAGGTAGCTTCCTGGATTGAACTTGATATCGAGAGAATCATGCACCGTGAAGTCTTTTGTAGTTGGCTTATTTTGCTCAGCATTTTGTTCGTGAGATTCATCTTTCTTATTCTTGTAGTTGTAGATTGTCCATTCTTGTTCTTTAGTTTTCTGTGTGAATGTGTCCATTGGGTAAAATATACCACAATTTATTTGGCGACCCTAAGGTAGATGGACATTAGTTTGTTTCTAGTTTGAAATTATTACCAATAGAACTGCCATAAGCATTGCTGTACCTGTCTTTTGGTGAACATTTCACTCATGTATTCAGTTTCAGTAGATTTTGCCAAACAAATTTCCAAGTTCTTCTACGAACTTCTAGTCCACAAGCAATGTGTGAGTGCCTGTTGCTCCACAGAAAGAGTATTTTTTATTTTAGCCATTCTGTTGGGGGTAAAGATATATCACATTATAATTATCATTCAAACGTCATTGAAAAACAAGTGAAATTGAGTACTTTCTGTGTGTTCTCTTTTGTCTTCAGGTATTTTGCACCTTTTCCATTCTGTTGTATTCTGCTGTGTGCATTTTTCATATTGATTTTTTTGATGTTCTTTAAATATTCTGGGTAGGAATGTTTTGTTGAATGTATATGTAATTCAAACATATTCTGCTATTTTTACTCTTTTAATGGTGCTTTTGATGAAAAGAAGTTCCCGACTACAATGTGGTCTGATTTATTAAATTTTTTTGTTAACACTTTTTGTATCCTGTTCAGAAAATATTTCCCTACTCCAAAGTCATGAAGATACTCTCCTATGTTTTCTTCTAAAATCTTTATTGTTTTAACTTTAATGTTTAGATTTTGACTTTATTTTTGTACGTTAAGTGAGACAGTGGTGATAATTTATTTTTTATGAATATTCAACTTGCCCAGCACCATTTATTGAAAAGACTATCTTCCTGCAATGCATTGAATAGTCACCCAGACCATAAAAGAGATGATGATTTCTCTCCTCTCAAATTCTGTTCTATTGGCTTATTTCTTTTTCCTTGAACTATTACCATATATTCCTAATTATTAGACCTTTGTAATAAATCTTGATATCTAGCATTGCAACATCCAGCCTTGTTCTTCTCCAGTAATGCCTTGGACATACTTGGGCCTTTACATTTCCATAAATTTTATAATCATCTTGCCAATTTTCATATGGTTAGATTTAATTTATACATTAATTTGATGACAACTTACATTTTTACAATACTGAATCTTCCAAACCATGAAGGTGGTATAACCTTTCATATTTTTGGATGTTAATATGGTCATGACAATTTTCTTATGCGTATTGTCTTCATGGTACATGTTTTCATATTTATTTATTCCAGCTATCTCTTAAAGTGAGTCATTTATAGAAAGCATGTAGTTGAGGGGCGCCTGGGTGGCTCAGTCGGTTAAGCGTCCGACTTCAGCTCAGGTCACGATCTCACAGTCCGTGGGTTTGAGCCCCGCGTCGGGCTCTGGGCTGAAAGCTCAGAGCCTGGAGCCTGGTTCCGATTCTGTGTCTCCCTCTCTCTCTGCCCCTCCCCCGTTCATGCTCTGTCTCTCTCTGTCTCAAAAATAAATAAACGTTAAAAAAAAAAAGCATGTAGTTGAATCTTACTTTTTTATATAGTCTGACAATCTCTGATTTTGAAATGGAATGTTCATTTTACATATAATCCAATCAACTTATTTAATTGCATTTGTGTCTACCATTTGCTATTTTCTTTTTATTTGTTTCCTCAGGTTTTTATCCCTGTTTCTCTTTTGCCTTCCTTTGAGATAATCGGACAATTTTTAGTATTGCATTAAAATTTTTCTTTCGGCTTTTTATTAAAACTTTGCATATTTTTAAAGAAACTAATAGAAGAAAAATGCACATAACCATCATCCCCCGTGTTCCTCATTTACTTCTGTAAGTCTGATTTTTCATTTGGTGTCACATACCTTCAGCCAAAAGAACTTTTAGCATGTCTTGCTAAAATTTTCCATGTTTTGATTTTTCTGGGAATGCCTATATTTTCCTTAGTTTTTGAAAAATAACATTGACACTGAATATAGAATTCTTTTAGCATTTTAAGGGTATTATTTCAAAAAAAAAACGATATCATTTCATTATCTTCTGGCTTCTCTTATTTCTAATAAGAAGTCTGCTATCATTTGTATCACTTCTTTCCTGTGTATAATTTGTTGTTTTCTCTGACAACGTTAAATATTTTTTCTTTATCTTTGGTTTTTACCTGACTGCTTGGTTTCATTCAGCTTCTTGAATTTGTAAGCCTATGTTTTTTATAATATCTTGGTAAACTTTAGCTAGTATTTTTTTTTCGGATCTATTCTCTCTTGGCCATGTCTGAGATTATATGTTATTTGTAATAGATTCCTTGATATTGTTCTCCAGTCCATTGAGGCTTACTTTTTTTCTAATCTCCTATTTATAGATTGAATATTTTCTATTAGTCTGTCATTAAGTTTACCGATGCCATCTTTAAGCAGCTGTTAAGCCTATTCAGTGAGTTTATCATTTCAGATACTTTATTTTAGCTTCTAAATTTTAATTTGCTTTTGTAAAAAACACATAGCCTCCATTTCTCTGTTGGAATGGTCCATTTATTAATATATTGTGACCCTCCTTTGCTTGGTCTTGGAAAACATTTATAGCTGCTTTGAATTCCTATAAGCTAGTCCTGACGTCTGGGTCATCTGAGGTTTGGTTTCAGTTGGCTACTTTTTATCTTTATTACCAGTAACATTTTCCTGTTTCTTTGAATGTCTCATAATTTTTTATTTTATCCTATGCATTTTGGGTAATCCACTGTAGAGACTCTAATTCTGTATATTCTCTGAAAGAGTGTTGCTTTACTTTGAGAAGGCAGTTAACTTGGCTTCACTCAAACTCAGCTCTCTCTCCTGCAGAAGGCCAACTGAACTCTCTACTTGCTAGCAGCTGTTGTCTCCTGCTCTTACCAGAGTCAGTCCACTTATCTGCAAACTTGGGTCAAAACAATGAGAAGTTCATACACTAAATTTTGGTGTTCTCCAGTGGCTCTCCCCAACACAACACCTTCGTCTTCCTGGTTCTAGCTGCTCCAAACTCTATCCTGGTACCTCTCCAGCTAGGAAGACTACAGCTTTTTACTATCTTGCTAGCACTGCGACGTGCCCTCAGTTGAAAAACCATGTCACATAGTGCAGTTCCCTTTTTCTTAAGAGGTTTTTTCTAAAAGTTTCTTAAAAGGTTTTGTGTTGTTGTTTGTTTGTTGTTTGTTGTTGTTTGTTTGTTTTGTTGTTGTTTTCTTTAAAGGTTCCTAAACGGTTCACTTTCTTCCAGCTGTTGCCTGTTCCTGGTTACTCTTCAGTGGTGCATATGGTTGTTTGGTTGTTTTTGTATGTCTTATTAACTGTTATCTGTGCAATGAGTTCAATACAACTGTTCTGTCAGAAGTGGGACTTCTGTATATCTCTTTGAATGTCCTTTTGTGTGATTTTCCCTATTCTACCTACCATTTTCTCTTTTAAGTCACATATGTTTTGCTGCTACTTTTAATGCAGATTTCTTCTCTGAATGTACTTGTTCTTCTTACATTTGATTTAAAGTTTGCTGGTCCAATCTCATCTCTTGATTTTTCTTTTTTTTCCTTTTTTTTTTATCTTTGAAAGCTTAGTTGTATTTTTTTGTCTTTACAAAATACAATGATGTCCATAAAGAATTTGTTTTTTTTTTTTTTATTTTTACAGTTCATGGCTTTTTCATTGTTTTTTTTTTTAATTTTCTTTTTTATTTTTTTAAAATTTACATCCAAATTAGTTAGCATATAGTGAAACAATCATTACCCATTTAGCTCATCCCCCCTCCCAGTAACCCTCAGTTTATTCTCCATATTTATGAGTCTCTTCTGTTTTGTCCCCCTCCTTGTTTTTATATTATTTTTGTTTCCCTTCCTTTATGTTCATCTGTTTTGTCTCTTAAAATCCCCATATGATTGAAGTCATATGATTTTTGTCTTTCTCTGACTGACTAATTTCACTTAGCGTAATACCCTCCAGTTCCATCCACACAACTGCAAATGGCAAGATTTCATTCATAAAGAATTAGTTTTATGATTTCCTTTTCTGTTTTCTTAGCTGTTTACTCTTGTGATATGCGTCTTTCATCTGCATTTAATCTATGTTCCAGTTCTTTATTTATCCCCTTCCCCACCTAAAAGTTTTATACTGGTTCCATTGTTGTCATTACCTTAAATGAAGCTAACTATTTGTTAAAGAATCATGTGGGGAGAAATCAGCTTCTTCTTGGAATTACGGTTGCGAGGACTCAATAAATGTGTTATTTCCTTTGCCTTGAAGACAATTTACTTGTCATTGTTGTTGTTGCTGTTTAGTGCCCAAGAGGTTTATTGAAGACGTCTTTACGTGGCAGCTGTCTGTACTGCTACCATATAATCACTTGATACCTTTACTCCTTCATCCTATTTTCCCCTCCAGTGGCTCCGCACACTGACACAGAGAACGTAAAAGTACCTGATCTACAGTTGATCCTTCAGGTCCACCTCCCTTTGCATTCTGTGGTCTGAAACAGAAGCTCTAACAGCGTCTTATCCATTCTCTCCGGTGATGCACATATACCCCCGGTTCTCGTCTCTCTCCTCAACGTTACATTTGTATGGGCCCTTGGAAATGACACTCCTTACTTTTAAGAAAAGTCTGAGGAAAAGAGGTCAAATCTCCTCTTTATCCTGCATTTTGGTCCCGATTTTATATTACTTTGCAAGTATGTTTTAGGTTTTCTGGTTTCTGTATTTTTAATATTATTTTCCGCTCGTTTCAAAGAAAAAGAATGAGAAAAAAAATTGCCATATTTAACTGGGAGTCCCCACAGGACTCTTCAAAGCATTCAGTTTATATTGCGCCTTTTAGATAAAGATGATAAAGTGATGTCAACGATTTACGATACTTCCTTTGCACTTCAGGTGTTTTAGAATTTCTTGAATCCTACAGTACAAATTTTACTGCATCTTGAATAAAACCTTCAGCCCAAGCAGTACTCATTAAAGGAGATAGTGTAGTATAGAGGTTAATATCACAGTTTCAGAGTTACAATGGCGTGGGTTAAAGCATCAGATGCACCCATACCTGTTGTATGATAATTGAGAAAATTGCTTAATTTCCCAATATCCTAATTCAATTTCTTCATGTTGGCAATGGAAATACCCACCTCACAGAGATGTGGTAAGGATTAAATGAGATAACACAGAGAAAACAATTGCTACATAGTATTGCTAAATGAACAGTAGTAATTATGATTATTATTCTAGATTATATTTTGTTGAATCAAATCATGATATCAACTATCATAAAATTTTATTGTACTTTCCATATTCCTTAGGTAGAAAGATATGTGTAACTCTCCCAATACAAGTAAAATTATTTTTCTGGAGAAACAGAAGAAAGGTTAATGATTCCCGTGTCTTAGGACCTTATTATCTAAGGGTTGAACTTGCTGGGAGAAAAATTTTGCTTATGGAAGTGCATGCCAGCTGCTGGCGTGTTATCTTTTGTCTTGTCTATACCCTGACCTTTCAGCTTTATAACTTCCAAATGTTTATGTAATGAGAACTGCCCTTTTAAAATTGACACAGTGATTAAAATTGAAAATGAGATCCGAGACTGTTCTCTAATAAATAGGCTGGATCTGAGCATACATCTGTCCAGCAAAAATCTTCTAAGCAAGTAGGCACACAATTCTTTGCTTGTAGGGAAAAAAGTGAAGGTGACATTTATACCGTTCAATAATTTTTCTCTCCATCTGCTTATTCAATGGTAAGATTTAAGTTGGCAAAACGCTACACTCACACTGATACTACTACTACTAGGCTATTTGTCAAATATTCAGCTTTTAGAAGCATGCATCCAGGGCCTTATTGACACATAAATTTCTTATATATTCCAATTTATAAGAAAACACCCTTTCAAAAAGAGGATGATAATCAAAGCAGAAACCGCCTTACTCTAGTAGTTCGTCTTGCTAACAGATCCGCCAGTTCCATCAAAGATTCCCGGATCCCATAACAGTTTATCCTATTTTCCTCACTTCTGCCCATTTATATATACATATGTGTATATATATATGTATATATATACACATATGTATATATATGTACACATATGTATATGTACATATATACACATATGTATACACACATATGTATGTATACATATGTGTATATATGTATACATATGTATATATGTACACATATATGTATATATGTATATATGTACATATATATGTATATATGTATATTTGTATATATGTGTGTATATGTATATGTGTATAACTTTCTTCTCATCTGAATAAGAAGTATGAATGAAACTTTATCAAATTTATTGATTCCAACCCTTTTTTGTTTTAAACTAGGATCTAAGCTAGGATTACATTAAGTCATGGTAACCACACCTCTTTCATCTGTGCTCTGCTTTTCAGGTAAATAGAAGGAGGTTTCTTTTATTTCAAAATACTGAATCTCGTACTTGTTCTTCCACTAAGTCCTGTATCTGAATTTGAGGGACACATCTAAATTTTACTTATTTTCTAGGAAAAAAACATTGATACCACTGGGTCAAATAAATGTGACTCACTCTTTACATTCACACTGTTCTAATCATTTCCCTCCTGTGGGAGACAAAATGCTTATGGCATCTCAACATGCCAATTTAAAATATTAAAATATTTAAACATCTAAGTAATAACAATAGTTTTCTATTATTCAGAAACCTACCAAAATTCTGAAAAAATGGGAAAGTCTCACCACTTTGTATATGTACTTTATTATTGAAGCATGACACCATTCTTTTTTTTTTTTTAATTTCTTAAGGTTTATTTATTTTTGAGAGAGAGAAAGTGGGGTAGTGACAGAGAGAGAGTGAGACAGAAGACCCGAAGCAAGCTCAGTGCTGACAGCAGAGAGCCCAATGCGGGGCTTGAATTCACAAACCGTGAGATATGACCTGAGCCAAAGTTGGACGCTCAACAGACTGAGCCATCCAGGTGCCCCAGACACCATTCTGTATGCTTTAAGTAAAGGACACTGTTAAAAGTTGAGAGATGTAAAGGATCTCGAAATCATCCAGTCCAACTACTTTTCAGTGCTTAGATTCTCTGCATAGATTTCTCCAAAGTTATTGTCTTATAAGCCTATGCCTGAACACTTCTATTAATAGAATTGACATGGTGATTTGAGACAGTAAATCCTGCCTTTGGACAATTTTGATTGTAAACAAAAAACGATGTTGTTATTAAATATTTTTCTGAGATGTTCTTCAATTGGTTTCATTTATATTCTCAAATATACTGAAAAGTTATATTCCAATTACCAAAACGGTTTTCTTTTTACTATTTCTGTTGTGAAAACTACAGGTCTTATAATAAAAATTCAAATAATATAGAAGGATATGCAATTAAAAGTACCTGTCCCTTATTCTATCCTGGTAGCTTTACTCTCTGGAATTTATACTATCAAAATTTTCTTGGAGGATTTTGGAGAAAATTCTCACCTAAAAACTCATACCTACTGATATATAGATATAAATTATATAGAGTTTTAAGTACCACTTGGCATGTAAAATATACATTATTCTGGTTTACTTTTTAATTTTACAACTAATTCTTATTTCCCCATGAAAATGTACACATCAACCACATTCTTTTTATTAGCTGCAGAGTACTCTATTGTAAAAATCCTGATATAAGTTTACATGCATGTGCGAGACTATGCAATGGGAAATTTTTCAAAAAGGTTTTGTTGGGTCAATTTTTTTTATTTCTGAGCAAGAATTTTGCTCTTTTCAAAAATAATTAATTAGTACTTTGGGAAAACAGTATGGAGTTTCCTCAAAAAGTTAAAAATAGAAATACCCTACAATCTAGAAATTGCACTAGTATTTAAAAGAATGCAAAAATACTAATTCAAAGGGACACATGCACCCTGATGTTTATAGTAGCATTATCTATAATATCCAAATTATGGAAACAGTCCAAGTGTCCACCGACTAATGAATGGATAAGAAAGGTGTGGTATATATATATATATATATATATATATATATATATGTATATATATACACACACACACACACACACACACACACACACAATGGAAGAATACTCAGCCATAAAAAAGAATGACATCTTGCCATTTGTAATGACATGAATGGAGCTAGAGAGTATCATGCTAAACAAAAGAAGTCAGTCAGAGAAAGACAAACGCCATATGATTTACTCATATGTGGAATTTAAGAAACAAAGTGAAGGGGAAAAGGGGGAAAAAAGAGAGTGGTGGGGGTCAAACCATGAAACAGAGTCTTAACTAGAGAGAACAAACTGATGGTTACCAGTTGGGAGTGGGGGGAGAAGGATGGGTGAAACAAGTAATGCGGATTAAAGAGTGCACTTGTCATGATGAACACAAGGTATTTTATGTAAGTATTGAATCACTATATTGTACACCTAAAACAAAACTACACAGTACGTTAACTACTTGGAATTAAAATAAAAACCTAAAACATAAATAAGAGCACTGAATGAGATAAAATAAAATGACATAATACAATCACTTTTTTCAAGTTTCATAACAAGTCTTCTCTTTGACAACAAACCTGAAATAAGTATTTTGTGCCTGAGATTCAATCTTCTTTAATTTTTAGAAAAACAAGATGAGGTTTTCAATATTGCCTTTGGTTCAGTACTTAAAACCTAGCAAGCAAATATATAATTTTTCTACATTGAAACAATAGCATGTTTTTACATTAAATTGTGAGAAATTAGGAAGTGACTGGGGTGCCTGGTGGCTCAGTCGGTTGAGCGTCCAACTTCATCTCAGGTCATGATCTCGCAGTTCATAAGTTTGAGCCTCGCGTCCGACTTTGTGCTGACAGCTCAGAGCCTGGAGCCTGCTTCAGATTCTGTGTCTCCCTCTCTCTCTGCCCCTTCCCCGCTCGTGCTCTGTCTCTCTCTGTCTCTCAAAAATGAATAAACGTTAAAAAAAAAAGAAGTGATTGACACTTCTGTTGTGTTTCAAAGATAAACTTGTAGAAATGCATCCGTTTTTATAATTCTATAATAAAACTTTTTTTTTAATTTCGAATTAACTTTAAATTTACAGAAAAGTTGCAAATATAGCACAAAGAGTTCACACATAACCTTCACTCAGATTCCCAAGTGTTAATTTTCAGAACTGTAGTACAATGATCAAAGCCAGGAAATTAACATTGCTGTGCCACTATTAGCTGGACTACAGATTTCTGTGTTCCCCTGATGTCCCATTTTGATTCCACAATCCAGTTAGAATCCCACATCACAGTTAGTTGTATCTGAGCAGTGACAATTCTCAGTCTTTCCCTATCTTCCACGATTTGACACGTTCTGAATACTGGTCAGTTATTTTGTAGAGTATCTTTCAGTCTGTTTTTGTCTGCTGTTTTCTCATGATTAAAATGAGGTTATTCATTTTAGCAAAAAAAAAAAAAAAACTGGAGAAGTGATGTGTCCTTTTCACTGCATTATAACAAGGGGGAAACAATTTTCATATGGATTGTAACTAGTGGTAGAACCCTCAATCATATGGCCAATGTGGTGTTCCCTCGGTTTCTCTAATGCAAATTTACCATTTTTCCTTTGTAATTGATAAGCATCTTGGGGGAGATATTTTGAGGCTTTGTAAATATTCTGTTTCCCCTCAAATTTTTATTCATTGCATTTTTCATCCACTGGTGGATCTTGCTTACAGCAATTATGATGGTGGTGTTTATCTAATGATAGTTTTGTATTTCTCTAAGTCCTTCTACATTTATTAATAGGAATTATTTTATTAAAAGGAGCTTCTACTTCCTTTATTTACTCAATTATTTATTAATATAAATACAGACTCATGGATATTTATTTTATTCCAAAACTTATAATTAACTGCTATCTTTATTTATTTTCTTATTCAAATTGGCTATTAAGAATATAACAAAATACCACAGACTGGGTGGCTTAAACAACAGGAATCAATTTCTAACAATTCTGGAGACTGAATTTCAATATCAAAGTGTAGCCAGGTTTGATTTCTCCCTAAGACCACTCTCCTTCATTTGCAGATGGCTGTCCTCACATGGCCTTTTCTCCATAAATGCAGATCTCTTGTGCGTCTTCTTACAAGAACACCAGTTGTAGGACCCCACCCTTATGACCATATTGAACCTTAATTACCTCTTAAAAGGTCCTGTCTCCAAATGCAGTCAAATTGGGGGTTAGGACGTCAACATATGAGTTCGACAGCATAACAGCATATTTATCTTCCTGTTTGATTAATAGTCAAGGTTGGCTACCTTTCATGGCCTCTTCTTTACCAACCATCTGCTTCTGCTTAAGGCTGTCTTGTTTCCCCGATTCCTCATTCTGCCTCTCCCTCTGTTCCTCTGTAGTATGAAAGGGCTATAATGACTCTCACATTTTCCCCTCTCTCATTTTTAGTGCAGAGTCATTGTTTGAGCCCTTCAGGCCTGGTTGATTATTGGAAGACTGCATGTTATGAAAGATTGGCAGATGTTGATGTCCTCTTAAAAAACTTTCTTAATTTGGTACAAATTCCATGGGATCTGACAGCTCTCAGTCACAGTTAGTGGTTTTGCTGTGCTTTCCTAGTTTTATTTTAGATGGAGTTTCTCCACTCTGTTTTCCATTCTCTTTTTTGTGTTTTAATTGGCTTCAAGAAGAGTGGAGTGAAGTGCCTTTATTTGGCTATTATCTTCAATTAAAGAGAAACTAAATTATTCACTGTTATTAGTATTACGGATTTTTTTTTGAAAGAAAGAGAGAGAGAGAGAGAGAGAGAGAGAGACAGCAAATGCGTGAGCAGAGAAGGGGCAGAGGAAGAGAAAGGATCTTAACTGGGCTTCCAGGACCCTGGGATCATGACCTGAACCAAAATCAAGAGTCTGTTGCTCAAACGACTGAGCCACCCAGGTGCCCCAATATTATGGAAATTTTAAAGAGAGAACTGTGAATATATTAATGGAAATTATATACTGATAAATGTTGAAAATGTTCCCAAAATATAAATATAATAATAATATATTTTATAATATAATAATATTTGTTTGTGCTAAGCATAATAATAATTAAAATAAGAGCCACCAATATTTATTGAACTCTTACTCTATCCCAGGGATTGTGCTAGGAATCCATAAGGAAAACCTAATTTACTCTTATAACCACTATAAACCAGAGATAACAGTATTAAATTTGACAAATGGAAATACTTGTTCAAGGCTACACAAGTGATAAATGTTAGAGCTGGGTGTCACACACAGGTTTACCTATCTAAATTATTCACAAGCACCATGTCGTAGAGATTATCTTTGGAAGAAAAGAAAACAAATAAATCAATACAAAAGAAACAACAAGATACACCTCAATATTTTATAATATTATTTTCTTTACTAATTATTCTATTTCCAATAACATCACTGCAAAATATGTTAACTCATCTTATAAATGTAATCATAGAATAAAACAAGCACATATGTCATGGTCACTACTGTATATAATTCTTCACTTACAAAAGCAATATATTGCCTCTATTGTGAGTGGCCTATTTGTTTCAGTTATTTATTTCTTTATATACCAAATCTACATAGGAAATGAAACCCTGGCACTGGTTACTTTACACTAATATGGCCAATACAGACTGATGCAGTTTTCTTTCCATGCCCAAACATCTATTAACATGGAGAAAATCTGGATTATCTGGTACTGAATGTGCAAAAATGGGTTTAGCTTCCTGTGCTGGATGATTGAATGCATCCTTGGATGAGCCTATCAAGGTTTAATTGAACTACAAATCCAATGATAATTGGAATAGAACTCCAGTCCAAAACAGGACGCAAATATTCTAAGCTTTAGTTAATGAACAGAAGCAAATGGAGATTTCTGCTTAAATTTATGGCATCCTTTGACTGTGTCAGTCATTCAAAAAACGCAATATGGCAATATTTGAAATGAATAGTTATGTAACAATAATTAGACAGTACCTACTCTGTGCTCAATAAGTGAGACTAGAAAACTAAAATGTAAGATGGGAATATTTTAAAATAACTCAAGTCCTCATCTGTATTTTAGGTTCTTCAAGGCTATATATTTTTCTTCATACAATATTAATGCAGTTTTAGGTGTATCGTAGTTACTAAATACATGTTTTATTTGTATGTATAAATGGTTAGTCTTTGGGGTGCCTGGGTGGATCAGTGGGTTGAGCATTGACTTTGGCTCAGGTCATGATCTCGTGGTTTGTGAGTTCGAGCCCCACATCAGGCTCACTGCTGTCAAGAAGAGCCTGCTTTGGATCCTCTGTCCCCCCATCTCTCTGCCCTTCTCCTGCTTACACCTTTTCTCTCAAAAATAATTAAAAACATTAAAAAAACATTTAAATGGCTAGTCCTTGGAAGAAATAGATTAGTAGATGAGGCATAATACATTGCATTCATTATTAAAGTCATTTAATTGATTTTAAAAAAGGTGAGTTAACTGAATAAAAGGATATATACTAGTCAGGACTGCAGTTGCCATTGTCAACATGGTCATCTGGTATATTGAACGAGCTCAATGGTTTATAATCACCAGAATTAGGTAAAACGCATGCAAATTCATTTAACATTGTCTAAACCTCTTATAAGATTTTAAAGCTGTGATGTTTACTTCTGAAATGTTTTTGAAAGTTTCATTACTGTGACTATTCACAATTACAAATGTACATAGAACTGAAGATAAAGGTGACTGCGTTAATCAAACTGACACAATTATGGAGAAGAGATTAGTGATTGCTAGGGGTTCGAGATAAGAGAAGAGAGGGAGAGGACTGTTGACTCTAAGCAGTAGTGGGAAGGATCCCTTGGTGGTGGTGGAATAGTTCTGGACCCGATTGTGGTGACAGCGGTAGGAATCGACACATGTAATACACATGTTGTCAATGGCACATGAAATGAAATGGCACATGTTGTATCTATAGCAATTTTCTGATCTTGATATTGTTCAGTAGTTGCATAAGAAGTAGTCATTGAGAGGAACTGGGTGAATGACACACAGGGCTTCAGTAATTTTACAACTTTTTGTGAATCTATAATCATTCCAAAGTATAGTGTAAAAAATGATTGAGCAGAGTTAATCTTGACTTGCATAAGAGTTGTGTTTTTTTTTCTCACCACTTACATTTAAATGTTTTCTACAATTCTAGTTTGAATGATGCTATTTACAAGCTGTACATACTTGGGCTTTTGACAAGCAGTTGCAGGTGGCATATCAACTCATCAAATGCATCATGTACTCTTGTTTTTCAGTGATGAACACATGGCAGTCAATCTGATATTTTTCTTTAGAGGGCAGAATTTCTCAAGTGTTTTGGTCGAAACACTGTTGTGACACTTGCTCGTTTCTACCTTTATTGCAAATATGGTTTTATATATTTCATCAGTACAATAAAAAAAATGTGAAATACTGGAGTTTTCCTGGTTTTATAGTTCCTCGGGGATTTCAAGTATACTTTGAAACAATATATCCATATTTTGTTATTCACATATTTTTTCCTGTGTTCATGTATATTATACTTAGGTGAAAGGTGTAGATCTTCCTGATAATGCATAAATGATGCTAGAAGACACATGGATGGTATGTAGGTATATGTGTATAAAAGTCAATGAGAAAGGTATTAGAATTCTCCTGCCCTGCCAATCTCTGTCAATGCTAGGAACCTTCCACAGGCAAATATTCCATCTCATTGTTTCAATTTGTATTGCCTTAAAAACTAGAAAAACTGAGCATTTTAATATTTATTTCAATTTGTGTTTCCTATGAACACCTATGAGTTGTCTAGTGATTTGCTTAGTTTTTTCTTCCTAGGTAATGTTCTTTTCCCAGGTGATCCAAGGAACTGCTTCTGTTGATTACACAGAGCTCCTGTGGTATATGTTGCGAAGATCCTTCTTAAAGCGTCATCAATAGGAGGACAGGAAACATGGTATATTCAAGGAATTGAAAAAAGAAAAGCAAACTTGGTATGGCTGATGCACAGAGATTAAAGGGAGTATAAGTGAAAAACTGTGAGAGGTATAGAAATACAGAGGCTACATAAAGGATTTTAGTTTTTATCCTAAAGCAAGAAGATGGCAGTGGAATGGTTTATGTTGGGAGTGTGGGTGGGATAAAGTACAGAGATGATGGTCGTGTTGTAATTGAGATTTATGGTAAAAATTCTTTCCTTTTCTTTATTTTTTAAGTTTATTTATTTATTTTGAGAGAAAGCAAGAGTGCACGCACTGCACATGAGTAGAGGGGCAGAGAAAGAGAGAGAAAGAGAGACACAGAGAGGATCCCAAGCAGGCTCTGTGCCATAGGCATGGTGCCCAATGCGGGGATCAACCTCAGGAACTATGACATCATGACCTGAGCCAACATCAAGAGTCAGTCGCTTAACTGACTGAGCTGTCCAGGCGCCCCTGTAAAAATTCATTTCAAATAATATATCTAAAACTCTTAGCAAAGAGAACGGCACATAGTTCCAGATATTTAACAAACATCCAAATTCATCGTTAATGTGAATATATTTATCACCGTTAACATTTCTGTCAGGGGGAGACTCTGAAGTCTGGTGAGGCTGAACGATGATTCCAATGCGATAGCTATAAAGAATCACAGATAGCTGTTTCTAAGCTAAATCTCATTCTCATTCTGATATCCAGAGTGTGACTATGTCTACAGCAAGCAATTTGTGAGCTCACAACACAAATCTAGCCAGGGGAGTGATTCTTTTACAGACCAAAACATTAAGAATATTAAAAACAAAAATTCAATCACTCATTGGGTCACTCTCATGGGAGTCCTACCAAGTGCATGTGATCAATGCATTGAGGCCAAAAGACTTGGTTACAATAGCACTTACACAGAATAGGTTTTGGAAAACAATGCTATCCTCATTATAGAGTTAGTCTGCCAGAATTTACAAGTGCCATTTTTCAAAATTAAATAATCTACAAGCTTTATGTTCACAAACATGCACATACTCCGTGAGCCCTCAATAAATACTAACTGACTGACTGACAGATAAACAGCCTCATAAACAGATAAACACTTCTAAGTGAACTGTCGCCATATATTTAAAGAGGCAGTATCAGATCTACGTGTATCAGCTGGAGATTAAGTATATGAGAAATGTAGCAAAAATACAAAAGTGGAAATATCTATTTAAATTGTGAGTTCCTTGAATAGCAAATGAAGTCTAGCATTTTTTAAATTATCCCAAATGAAAGTTTTTTAAAGTAACTTCATTCAACAGAATAGGGACTCTTGAAAGATTATAAACAAATCCATCTTTGTAACTTCAAATCTGTAGGCTGCTTCTTAATTAATTTGTAAATAATGGAGACTTTGGTCTTGTGTATTTCTTGTGTGATATGTGTGACATCTCTTGAGAAGGAGAGATATAAGGAAACAGCCAAGACAACATTAAAGATCAAGAAGTGGACATTTGATTACACCCTCTTCTCTCAGGTTTTATTATACTGAAGTCTTATTAAATATCCTTACCTATATCAATGAGCATATCCCTACTAATTTAACTGAAATGTAGCAACGATTGGGCTAACAATCTTGAGTTCAGAACTTGCTTACTTTATGAACTTAGGCAAGATCTAACCTTCCTGAGTTTAAAATCATTTTATCTCAACAATGGGAATAATTCATTTCACCATTTCTTTTAACAAACTATTTTTTTTAAATCTGTATAATATCTGGCACAGTGCTGGACATTTCATGGGAATGAAGTGAGTCTTATTTGCTGATATTATTTATTAATTAATAATAACAGTGACAATTTCCCCAGTAACAAATCTCCATTTAAGCATTCTCTCTCTCTTGATAATGAGACTGTGGTGGCGAGTTCTGTTGCAGTAGCTGAGTTTACAGGGTGACAGAATAGAATAGCCTTTGTAGGATAGGACAAGTTGGGATTAAAGGAGGGTCTTGCTCTCTGGGTTGGCATAGCCAGGATGTTTGAAGTGTGTTAGTTACCCTGGCCAGACCCAAAAGAGAAAGTGAAGACCACACAACTACCATGTGCTCCCCTTATGAGGAAGAGAAAGGGAGTAAATGACTTTCAGTAAGAGTTAAGGGGAAATCCAAACCCTGGATTGAAGACATAATTCTCCAGCCTATTACGTTAAAGGTCAAAGAAAAGGATTTTGTGGCTGTTATCTGTTTTGTTTTGAGAACTTGGAGGCCCCATTCCTTCCAGTTGTGTTACATGTAGATTTCAGTCATGCCTGAGACTAACTGAAGATGTTTCAGTGGTCACAATCGCTCCGTGGACGACTGCATTTTCTATGGAGGTTAGAGACTGCTTGCAAGAAGGACAATAAAAATACAGCGATGTATTTTAAAGGTTGATCCAAGTGCTACAATTTGTGACTACTGTATTAATAGGATATTAATGAATATTGCTAATGGGGAGGAAAGTGACTCATAAATGTTGAAAATTATGCTCTTTTTATATTCGTTTCCTCACTTGCCTTCTTTCACTACAAATGGGACTAAGCTTAAATGGAAGGTATAGGCTGAGTGTTGTGCTTTGGCATTACATTTGCTTTCTAAAACTACTTCAAATGTTTTCTTCTTAAAATCCTCAATCATTCCAAAAGAGGCTATTTTTAGGCCAAATTTAGTTGAGAAAGTTGATGTTTAGACTAGACAAAAGCAACAGACCAAATATTAAATAACAGGTAAGAGGTAGAATATGAAACTAGTAATTTTTAAAATTTGGGAAGTCATACCATGTTTCTGATTGAAAAGCATAAATATTACAAGGATGTAAAATGATCCCTATATAACACACATCTAATAAAATTGCAATCAGAATTCCAGCTCGTTTGAGCTGATCAAAATAAATAATATGTGGAACAGTAAGAGCGTAAGAAAAATTCCCAAGACATTTTGAGAAAGAAGAATATTAGGTAGGGAAGAACTCCCCCATCAGTTAATAAAACATTATAAACCTGGAGACATAATCAAGGACAGTGGCAGAAAAATAGGTGAGTAAACAAAATGGTCCTGGACGTAATCAAACTGCTTTATAAAATAACACGCAAAAAGAAACTCAGGACTGCATACCTCAACCTATCTCTATCTCTGTCTCTATTCGTAACCAAATTACTACTATCACACTCCTCTCTCTCTCTCCATCTGCCAAAAACAGAACACACACACACTTTCTCTCCCTCCTCATTGTTCTGCCCATTATCTATCTAGTTATTTATCTATCTGTCATCATCCATCTACCATTTATTTATCTATCTTCTCTATCTATATGTATGTACAGATAGGGAGTAGGGAAGAACATTTTATCCAAGATAAATATATTGGAAAAGACTGAGAGATCTGATTATGAAAAATATTTTCAAAGTCTTCAGAGAAAACATTTTCAACAACAGAATCAAAAGGCAAATGATATGATCAAAAATGTTTCTAACAATGTGCTAATGGGTTATTCCTAATACACAAAGAGCTTTTATTAATGAATAAGAAAATAAGCCAAGCAGTTCAATTGTAAGCTGTATAAAGAAAACAGCTAGGCAAGCCAAACTCTATATGAAATGTTACCTGGGCAGTCCTGTCTGTTATTCACTAAGATACCATCTGAACTTCTGTCAAAAGTTAAGTAGTCACAATTCTATCTCCCTGCCCACATGTTTCTTTTTGTTTCTCTTCTTAATCCATAACCAGAGAATTCAGTACTCTGAATATGTTCTTCCCTAAAATTCCTTCATCCTCCAAAATTTGTAGACTTTCAATTAAAATTGGAAGTTGATTAGAACTACTACTATCAGCTAGAAATTAATTTTTAAAAATACACACTAAGGTGAGAGAAGTCTTATGCCTTCTAAGGTGCCTGCATTTGCACAAGTAAATGACACAAATGTTATTGATCCTATTTTATAGACTCAAGAGGCAGAAGCTTCTACTGATTGCTTATGCTACATTCAGGAGGGAGCTACATTGAAAAGTAGAATGAAAATTGAGGGATAACTATCTTCTAAAGAGGTTAATCTTCATTTTCAGAGCTATAGCATAAATACTCAATATAAAATACTCGAGATTGTCTTTTTAAAACGTGCAAAAATTGCAAGAGAGATTTGTGTCACACACTGGATTGACTTTAAACTGTGACCCAGAGGAAAACCTTCATAACAGTGATATCTGATATTGCGGATGATAATAAAGTCAGAAGAACAGTAAATAATAAAGAACTATGCAGTCAGATACAGAAGCTGGATCACTTAAGTACCGGGGCTAAAAGATGGCAAATGCCAGAAATCAATGCAGATAAATGGAGAATACTACATCTTGAGAAGAAAAAGCGTCAATGTCTACAAAAGTAAAGGAAACAAAGCAACTCTGACTGCCCTGAGGTGAAATCAGGAGACTATAGATGCTGGAGAGGATGTGGAGAAACGGGAAACCCTCTTGCACTGTTGGTGGGAATGCAAATTGGTGCAGCCACTCTGGAAAGTAGCGTGGAGGTTCCTCAAAAAATTAAAAACAGACCTACCCTTTGACTCAGCAGTAGCACTGCTAGGAATTTACCCAAGGGATACAGGAGTGCTGATGCATAGGGGCACTTGTACCCCAATGTTTATAGCAGCATTCTCAACAATAACCAAATTGTGGAAAGAGCCTAAATGTCCATCAGCTGATGAATGGATAAAGAAATCATGGTTTATATACACAATGGAGTACTACATGGCAATGAGAAAGAATGAAATATGGCCCTTCGTAGCAACGTGGATGGAACTGGAGAGTGTGATGCTAAGTGAAATAAGCCATACAGAGAAAGACAGATACCATATGTTTTCACTCTTATGTGGATCCTGAGAAACTTAACAGAAACCCATGGGGGAGGGGAAGGAAAAAAAAAAAGAGGTTACAGTGGGAGAGAGCCAAAGCATAAGAAACTCTTAAAAACTGAGAACAGGGGCGCCTGGGTGGCGCAGTCGGTTAAGCGTCCGACTTCAGCCAGGTCACGATCTCGCGGTCCGTGAGTTCGAGCCCCGCGTCGGGCTCTGGGCTGATGGCTCAGAGCCTGGAGCCTGTTTCCGATTCTGTGTCTCCCTCTCTCGCTGCCCCTCCCCCGTTCATGCTTTGTCTCTCTCTGTCCCAAAAATAAATAAACGTTGAAAAAAAAATTTTAAAAGAATCAGTACTTTTACATGAAACCAATCTTCTAACCCAATATATACCTCTCGAAATACTGAATTGAAAGGTGTACAAACCTTTTTCTACTTTAGAAAAGCATTTTTGAAAATAATTCCTGTTGACAAATGCTCATTTCTTTGTTCCCTGGCTCCCTCTTGTCTCCACTTCCCTCTTTTTCTCTTCTTTCCAAATAGCACTTGTTTTCTTTTTCCTAACTTTCCATTACTGCTATATTTCAGTACCTTTTAGAAGATCTTAAACACATATTTACATTCGTTTTTCTTCCCTCCAGTATTAAATTCTTTGGTATCTTTGCCACAATGGACATATAACTAATTTAACATTTTGGTAACTGCAAAATAAATTTTTTTTTCAACGTTTATTTTTATTTTTGGGACAGAGAGAGACAGAGCATGAACGGGGGAGGGGCATAGAGAGAGGGAGACACAGAATCGGAAACAGGCTCCAGGCTCTGAGCCATCAGCCCAGAGCCCGACGCGGGGCTCGAACTCACGGACCGCGAGATCGTGACCTGGCTGAAGTCGGACGCTTAACCGACTGCGCCACCCAGGCGCCCCACTGCAAAATAAATTTTACAAGATCAATAACCTGTGATAGTCTTAAAAATTCTGGTGTGCTTACTGTGGGCCAGGCATTATATTAAGCGCTTAATTTTTATTTTTATTACAATTCTGTGAGCTAAGTCCTATAATTGCCCCCTTCCCCCCTTTCAAGGAGGAAACTGACATTCAGAAACATGAAGGTCACAAGGCTAGTAAGAAGCAGAGGTGAGGTTCCTGAAGGGAAAAGTGTCTGAATCTAGGGTACCACTTACACCCTACCATGTCACTGCTCTATAGGTCCTGGGACCAATACACTCAGCTCTTGTGGGGACACCACATTGATTCATGGTTTCCAAACAATTCAAGGCGTTTAGAAATATAACATTACATTCTGTAATCTCATGGGGGGTGAGGAACTGTGTCAAGCCCTGAGCGAGAGAGAGAGAGAGAGAGAGAGAGAGAGAGAGAGACTTTCATCTCTCTGCTTCATTCTTCTCCTTTCCTTATACTTGTTAGTAAAATCTAATGAAAATCTATGAAATATTTAGTGAACAACTTGGCTTTACAAGGAGTATGCGCAGCCTGCTGGTTTCATAGATTTTCCAGACTATCATATAATTATTTTAGTTTATTTACTTTTTTCTATTCCAGGGATAAAGTGAGCAAATTAAATCCCAGCCCTCATCTTTGTTTCTAGGTTGAGATCAGAGCAAGCATACCTTCAGGTTTTGCTCATCAGAAAAGACATCCAGCTTCATTTCAATAGTCAACTGAGCAACTCTCAAAGATACCTTGCCATTAGAAGGAGAGGTAAGAAAGAGTGTCAAATTACTAAAGACATGACATCCTAATTAAAGGAGTCCTGTGTAGAATGCCAGAGAGGGTTCAGGCAGAGCCAAAGTGATTGTGAAATCTTGTCTCTCCAAACGTCAAGATCCCCAAAGCTGGTTCTTTAATTAGAATCTTCTTTTATTTTGTCTAAGCTCAAGACATGAAAACTCACTGCAGTCACCCTGCCTGGAAACGGAGTTGCTTAGAACAAAAAGATGTGTCCCGGAAAGAGAAAGTCAGGGTTATAACCGGCGAGACATATAAATATGTATATGGACTATCATTTTCTTGTAACAAATGGTAAACAGCTATGCCAGTGACAGTGAGAGAGTCACGTGGAGGGTCTGCTTTATCACCTCCCTCTGACTGTTTCCCAGGCAGCGCTCTCTCCGGTCCTAAACCCGGGGCCGTCATTAGTCCCCGCGCATGGAAGCAGTGAATGTGTCTCTTAAAGTAAATCATTGGAGGATTTTTATAATCTCAAATAAAATTTTCTAATATTTTTTTCTAAGTTTTCCAGGTTTAAGGTTTTAATCTTTTATTATTTATTGTGCAGCAGTTTTGAAGAGCGTGGTGAGGAGTCCTGGATAAATAGTTGGATGGCAAGATGAGTGCCGTGCGATGCTCTATTAAAAACTAATGAGTTCTTTCTTTTTCATATTACCACTGTTCTATCTTCTGGTGCTTAAAAATTAATAGCATGTGGGCTTAGAAACCTTTGGCTGTCGATCAGCAAAATTGCTGATAAATATATTTTAGAGATTGCACAGGCAAGAAAGTCTGCATATAAATTTTCTCTTCAATCACCAGGAAGACCATAGGCATCCATTTCAACTGAACAGATTTTCCAGTGTTTTCTTTCTTTCTTTCTTTCTTTCTTTCTTTCTTTCTTTCTTTCTTTTTATGATATCAGGACAAGGAAAATTACATATCAAAAAATGTATTTCGAACTTCAACTTTGAAAATTAATACGAAAAGATGTTGATAAGACAAATAGTTATGGAATAAAGGTAAATATTTCTTACTTCCTACCTATCAGGGTTTGAAAAATTAACAAATCGTCACAAATCATTTTTTGTAGAAATAATGAGTATAAATTCAATAAGGGGAAAGGTACCTTCTTCTTACTTTTTTTGAAAGTCTTGAGTGTCTGTATTTATTTCTGGTATTAAACAGAATTGATTTGCATCTACCAGTGAAATCTCACATATGGATTCAGTTAGAAAATTAGGACCTGAAAGGGTCTGGCCTTTATCTAATGAGGAAAAAATAAAAAGCAGACACACTGAGAATCAGTACAAAATGTGAAGTCATAATGACACGGACTCTGAATATTATTCATGTGTGTTTATACATTTGTGAGTTCAACATACACAGGAAGAAAGGCAGGAAGGCAGCAATAAGGGATGGCAGGTAGAAAGGAGAAGAGGAATGATTGAAAAAACATGAAGGAAGGACAAAAAATGATAAAGGCGAATGATTACTGGTTGAGTGTGTGATGAGAACTGAATCCAATATAAAAGGGTTCTAAGTCTTATGCTGCTCCTGTAGCACAATTCTAGCTGTATTTTTTCCCCTCAGTTTGGCAACAAAATATCACATCTATCCCTTCAAGAGAAGTATGAACCTTCCTTCTCTTAGACTATGATTTTGAAAAGGCTCTCCTCTAATTTTGGATTATGTATGCCATTTGGACCTTCAGTTTATTTGCGGCAGCAAGCACTCTGATGAGTGTACTGTTTGTCCTATAATTGCTATCTTCCAGCAAGCATTTTGTTCCATTATGATCTCCTAGAACATTTTATTCTCGAAAAGACGTGGCACAGGCTGATTCTTCATTCTAAAGATGCTCCTTGAACTTCTCCAGATTGTAAAATATTTTAAATTATCTTTTGAATAGTAAAAAGTGGGGGGGGGGGGTAAGGAATGATCGAAACTGGGATCCATGTTTAAATTCATATTGAATATTTCAATTTTTATTTTGAAAATGAGAGTGTGTTATAGAATAGAGCCGGACACAGACAGCTCATTCATGATGTGCATTAATAATACAAATAGGTAAGTGGAAACAAATTCAGTTGTAGACACATACAGTAATTCTGAGTACCTTTTAGTAAATATATATACATATATATTGCTTTCCTTAGACAGGTTTCATCATGAATGCAGTACTGCTATTTTTTTAATATCTTTTAAATAATTTTTGTAATGTTTATTTATTTTTTGGAGAGAGGGAGAGACAGAGTGCAAGTGGGGGAGTAGCAGAGAGAGAGAGGGAGACATAGAATCTGAAGCAGGCTCCAGGCTCTGAGCTGTCAGCACACAGCCCTACGTGGGGCTCAAACTCACCAACTGTGAGATCATGACCTGAACCCAATTGGGACACTTAACCGACTGAGCCACCTAGGCACCCCTACTGCTGGTTTTTAATAAAGACTATCAGGGTTTGTTTGTTTTTTTTTATAAGTAAAGGATAATGACTTTATCTGTTTTATGAATGTTATATTGTTGTCCACAAGCTATCTTTGTGATGTTTAAAAATGAGCAATGAGTGATTAGGAGAATATGCATTTTATTTTAAGCATATTTAAGTAGTTTAAATTCTCATTAACATCGTATCAAGGCCCATGTGAAAATATCTTGTAAGAATTTACTACAGAAAGAACTGTTTAAAATGTTTACATACTTGTAAAACATGATCTGAGGTGACACACAGAGTAACAGGATGGTTATAAATAAAGTTAGAGAGGTCAGAAAACATAGTCTTCAACAAAATGTGGTTGACGAAAAAAATTATAACAGGAACATATGACAAGGCACTACGATTTAGATTTAAATACAGCTCTGGGCTTCCAGATTGCCAAGTCAAATAAGAGTACAGTTTCCATTAAATGACAAAAGAAAACATACCAAATCATCTGACAAGAAAAGGTATAGTATCACTATGCAAATAATATGTAAAATAATTCTGCTAGGAAGAAGCCAATTCTTTTCTTCTTCCTTTTTCTTTTTTTCTCTTCTTTTCTTTTCTTTTCTTTCCCTCCCTTTCCTTTCCTTTCCTTTCCTTTCCTTTCCTTTCCTTTCCTTTTTTTTTTTTTTTGGAAGAAGCCAATTCTTAAGACACAGATTATAGATGGACTTATGCGATTATATAGATTGAAATTTCTGAGATGTTTTTGAGAGGAGGAGGGATCATTATTACTTCCCATGACTACTGACTTTTCACATCCATGTACAAGCCCACATCACAATCTCACATACGGTAGAGTGAATGGCACCTCTCACACTTCTAAGGTGTCTGCCTGAAATGAACTCCTCCCTTGATACATTTAAGGAGCTCCTACTTACCCTGTAAGCTTTACCACCGACTTTATTTCTGAATGGAAGCTTTCTCCAAGCATCTAAGCTTGCTCATAGCACGCTGTTACGGCACTTTTCATTCTGTGTTGTCATAGTTGATTTACTTCTCCCCACTAGACTGTAAACTTCCTGAAAGCATGGAATATCATAGTTAATGTTTTATTCCTAGTCTCTAACATAGTCTTTGACACCTAGTAGATATTCAGTAAATCTTTGGTGAATGGGTGGTTGGATGAATGGATGAATGAGTGAATTTAGGGCCATGCTGAGAGTCTGGTTACCAGCGGGTTTGGGGTGAGGCAGAGAAGTGAGAAGTGAAGGGAAAAAAAGACTGTACCACATGTAGAGGGGGCTGGCGTGTCTCAGCTCTGAGCTCAGATTTCACCTCCTTCCTGGAGCAGCTTCCCAGACATTAAAAAGTCAGCATGGATATTGATTCTTAGGAGTGGAATTCAGTGAAGGATGAGGAAAATTTTTATTTAATCACATTCCCAGAGCTCAAGCTGTGGTACTCCAGGGCTGATGGAGAGAACCAGAGAAAATCTTGATACAATTCTATTCTATGAAATGGATTTTTCATGCATTCATTGTAAAGAGTGTCTTTATCATACTTGCCTTGGAGGAAGGCAATTTATATTTAGCAAGAACTGCTATTAATTAGTATTCATAGGCATAGCCTTTCTTTCTGTTTGTTCCGATGTTCCAAAATTGCAAGGAAAAAAATGCCTGCCATTTAATTATATTAAATCAGATATGTGAACAACAGAATTCTGGCGTCAAGGACTGTATTAGCAAATTGTGCCAATTAGAAACACACAGCAAGTACTATGCACTTTCCTTTTGCATTAGTGGCTTTTAAATCATATAGTGGCATAGTAACAAATACAGCTAGCATGGTGTGACTGTCACATTTTCCACACATTCATTTTTAGCTACTTTGCCTTTTAAAGAAAACATACAGTATGCTGTAGGCCTACACATAAAATGCTTCCCAGAATATAAGAGATAATTATATGCTTAAGGAATAATATGCAAACATTCTTCCTCAGATAATTATGAACACTTATTTTTCCACATGGGAAGCCAGCCAAGGAGTAAGACATACTGCACTTCGGGAAGTCATCCATTTTTAATACATGAAGCAGCGCCCTCTCAAATACTACAAAAAGAAAGTTATCAAATTTCCTGTGATCAAATGAACAGCCAAAAGTAAAAAGAAATTCTAAAATGACAATTAACATTCATCACACAGTGCCCTGCTAAATAAAAAACAATCATATGAAGCAACAGAATCTCCTGTAACAATAAATGTTGGCAGCCACCAAAAACATTTGAATTTTAATAGATTCTGTAGATATTTATGTTTATCTATCTTCCTTCTTAAATATATATTTAAAGAAATGGTTGATATGGCTTGATCAAAATTTACTATCTGGATCTTTTTCTATTAGTTCCATTTTTTCTTTATTTCAAATTCCATTTAGTTTTTTGCCTTTTCTGGGCTTAGCTTAATTGGGCTTTTTTATGATTTCACTTTATCTTTTTTACTGACTTATTATTACATATTGATAAAAATTAGGAGTTGTCCTAGGAATTCTACCATATAGGTGTGTGTGTGTGTGTGTGTGTGTGTGTGTGTGTGTGTACGTGTCTGAGTTTATGTTCAAATAACATTACAGCATCTCACGTGTAGTTAGGATCTTACAATAATGTATTTCCAATTCCTTCTCATCTTTTGTCATACTGTGCTGTGTATTTTAACTTTCACGCATGCTACAAACACACAATACACTGTTACCATTTTTTGTTCTGGTCAGTTATCATTGAAAAGTTAAAATTACGAAAAACATAAATTAACTTACCTTAATTTATTCCATTTCCAATGCTCTTCATATCTTGTGTAAATCTAAATTTCTTATATTCTTTCTGCCTGAGGATCTTCCTTGAACATTTCTTTTCCAGATAGTCTGCTAGCAACTTTTTGTTTGTTTCAGAAAATATTTGTTTCTCCTTAATATGTGGATGATATTTTATTGGGGATAGAATTCTAGATTGACAGTCTTTCTTTTTCTTCCAGTACTTGAAAGATATCACTCGACTGCATATTACCTTGCATGGTTTCTGATGAGAAGTCTACTGTGGTTCTTGTTGTTTCTCTGTAAGTGCTGTGTCTTTCCCCCCTGATTTCAAGATTGAATTTGTCTTTGGATTTTAGCATTTTGAATATGACATGCATAGATGTTCCCTTTGTCCTCCCCAATCCCATGCTTCTCTGAGCTTCCTAACTCTGTAGTTTGGTGTTTTGTCATTGATTTTGGAAAACTGCCAGTGATTATTTCTCTTTCCAACTAATACTTGAGCTCACTTGCTCTCTTCTCCTTCCAGGATTCTAATTATTCATATGTTAGGTAGGTTGATATCATCCCACAGCTCACGGATGCTCCTTCTTTTTTTACTTTTTCTCTCTTTGTGTTTCAAGTTGGGCACTTTTTATTGACTTATCTGTGCTTTCGTGGATCCTTTCCTTGCTTGTGTAAAATGTGCTGAGTCTGTTGAAGGTAGTTTTCATCTATGTTCTTATGTTTTATATTTCTAGCATTTCCATTTGATTTTTATAGTTTCTATGTCTGTGATGAAATATCTTTCTGATCTTAATGTGGTCTACCTTTTCATTAAGAGCCTTTAACATATTAATTATAGTTATTTTAAATTCTTTGGTATTTCCAACATCTGTGTCATATCTGAGTGTGATTCTGATGATTGCTTTGTCTTTTCAAAATTTTGCTTTTTGCATCATAATGTTCTTTGTAATTTTTGGTTAAAACTTAGACATACTGTATAGAACTGTAGATACTGAGGTAAATATTTTTTTAATATGTGGATATGTATATTCTTATCCTTATACTAGGCCTTTAGTGTGGAGAATTGTGGTAATATGCTCAGGAGTTACACCGGGTTTGCAGTTTGTTGCACAGTCTTTGAATTCTTCCACTTACAGGGTGTGGAGTATTCCAGAGTTTTGTTTCTCAATAATCTCTCCCCAGAGAGAATGTAGCCCTCCAGCTGCATCCCATTGTTATAACTACCAGATGCTGTTGGCACAGTAGTGGGAGGTGGGGAAGGGGGAAATGGTCTCTGATGTTCTGATTAAGACTTATCCTTATGCAGGGTGAATCTGGATCTCAGAGTGGTGTGGCCTGAACAAGAGCTCCTGCCCTGCCTTGCTCCAGCTAGAGTGTTTTGCTTAGTTGCATGTTTCTGCCCCTTTCCCAGAAGTAGAACTTTATTTTCCCCCCTGTTTCTTTTCTATAGCTTGAATGGATTTCCAACAGTGCCTTAAGAATGGTTTTGTGGTTCTTATCCCTACAGACTATCTTCCTAATAGAGGAGTTAGGGGAGATGGGTTTGGGTGGAGTTTTGGCAGTGGCTGCTGTTCCCTCCCCACAACAGTTGTAATGACAGAAATTTTCTCAGGATTCTACACAGTCTTGTCTGCGAGTACCCAGTGTGATTCATGGAAGAAAAATGTGTTAGAGGAGGAAGACCTTTCTATGTATACAACTATGAGTGACTTAGTACTCTTCCATCAATATACATTTGGCCTGTAGTAATTCACTGAAAATATTTAGTCAACTCGTATTACTGGCTTATATGGCATTTGGTGGCATTTGAGCCAAGTACACAAATGTTTGTTTCTTTTTTATGAATGAAACTTCTGCCCTGAAGTAAACGTTGTCGGATAGATTCAAGAAAAAAATCATTAATTTGCAATTTTGTTTTTTCTTTTTTTTTCTCTTTTTTTCTTGTGAGGGTGAAATTAATTATCTTTACTGCTTTCTATATCACTGGAATGAAACAAGAAGTTTATGAATGTTTTTAGTTTATCCATTATAGTGGTAATGTAGTGGCATCCTATTGAGCTTTTCAGTTGTGTTTTTCTGATGATGAATGATATCGATCATCTTTTCATGTGGTTGTCAGCTATTTGCATACATGTTGTGAAGTTGAAAGAACATTATGCCCAAGTTTTTTTCACATTGCTTAATTGGGTTGTCTATTTATTATTGATTTGTAAGAGCTCATTACATATTTTGGATAGAAGTCCTTTGCATATAAATTCATTGCAAATATTTTCTCCCTGGATGTAGTTTCCCTTTTCATTTTTTAATTGTGTCTTTTAATAAAGAAAAATTTTTTTATTTATGTGAAGTTCAATGTATCAATTTTTTATAGTTCTTATTTTGCATTTCCTTTAAAAAAACTATTGCCTATTCCTTTAAACAAAAAATTCTCATTTTTTTTTCTTGTGGGGGATTCATGATTTTAGATTTCATGTTTTCAAGCCTGTGATCCATCTCAAATTAATTTTTGCATGTAGTGCAATGTAGAAGTCAAGATTCAGCTTTTTTCCTTCAGTATTTACGTAATTGTTTCTAGCATCATTGGTTGGAAAGTGTATTCCTTCTCCCACTGAATTATGTTGATCCCTTTGTTGAAAATCAGTTGGTCACATATGTGTGTGCCTATACTCCATATTCCTTCCATGAATACATTTGTCCATCCTTAAGCCAGTACAACCAAATATGATTACTACAGCTTAATTGTATATCTTTGTTCTTCTTTAATGGTGTATTGAAGTTGGATGGTGTATAATTTTGTGGTGAGAAGGTTCTGGAATTGAATTCATAAGACTCAGAGTCTTATATCTGTTTCAATTTCACTAAGAAATGAAATCGAGACTGAAAAAGTCTAAGCTCTTCTACCTTCTCTTTTTCTATCTTTTCTTTATTTTCATTTTACCTTTTATTTACTTAAAATTAAAAACATAGTATCCACCTTGCCTACACATCATGTAAAAATGTTTTGAAACATCAATGCTCTACATAGAGTAACAAAGAATTTTATATTTACATTATGTGAAAAGTCGTATGTACCTCTAGAAGCTTCATATTTTTTTTTATTCTTGATTTTGACTTAAAGACAAGGAGAGTGAGGGACACAAAGCCATAGCAGAATGACTGTACTGTTGTATTTCAATTAAAATGGGGCCTCTTTTCTTCTCGTCACCCAATACCTCTATCTATAGTCAGGCAAAAACCCAATTAGTTATTAATTGATGTGCATTAAAATTCATTAACTCTGCATGTGAGGCCTAGGCTATAATTAACTGTCTTTCTTACCTTTTGTTCTGAAATCTCTAGGTAAAAGATCCCATTGCTAATAAGAAGGAGGGAAACAGTTTTGCTGCCTATAGTTAGTTAGAAGTAAGGTCTTCAGAAAGCTGGGGTCTGAGTGCCCCAAATGTCTCATCATAATCAAGCAACATTGTGTATTTTCTTATGTGAAGTTTATCTTTGACATATTTGAAAAGGGGAAAAAATGTGGAATAGTTTACAACATTTTGATTTTATGATAGGCACACTTTAAGTTACACTTTGTATATGTCTTCGGCCAAAATTCATATTCAAACATAAGATCCAAAGAAATATCCACTGAATGTGCAGTTTCTCCTAAATACCTTGAAAATAATAAATTTTAAACTAAATGTATTGAAATAACTGTACATTTTCTTAAAGATCCTTACAAATGCGTGATAGACAAAGTAAGTTATCTCAGACTCAATTGAAGTAAGTATTTTCCTAAATAGCTTGCATTCTAGCTTGACAGTATGCTATTTAGGCAGATTTACAGTAAGAGTTGTATTGGAGTTGGTATCTGTAATCGACAAAAATAACAAAAAGTAACGATTATTCCTTAGGATCCCAAGTTCCTTAAAACTTGAGTATGAGGAGAATTACACACATATTTTGAGTGAAGACCACTAACACACTTTTCAGTGGAATCCATCCATGGGTAGAGTCAAAAGAAAGAAAATCATGTGAAATGAGAAATAAAGAAAACTTAAAATTTGTAAGATTTAGAAAAAACCATTAAGAACTTTTAATGTCTCCACTTCTTCACTCTTTAAGTTGGACAAGTGAAGCCCTATGATTCAAATGACTTTCCCAAAGCCGTAACTCCAGTAAGTGCTAGAACTATAGGACAAACTCGTTTCCTACCTAGTTCATAACTAGTTATCTCTAGGACATAATAAACTTAACTTTGAATTCATGCTTGAATGTAAAAAATCATTCCTCATTTTTATATTAATCTGGATATACTGCAGATGGCTCATGCTCCCAGAAGATAATAACTATATGTGACATATTTAGCTGATATTTATTTTCGTACTTTTATGTTCTAGGTAAATACTATATACTCTTCTAGGTATTTAGAGCTATTAAATCATTTAACCCTTAGATGAAGACTGTGAGAAAGGTCCTATCATTATCATCTCCATTTCAGAGATGAAAACTGGAGAGATTAAGTAAACTGCCCCAAATCCCATAGCTAGAAAGTGGTCTGTGCTTGAAAAAAGCCTATGCTCCTAACCTCTGCATATGAATGTTTACATATCGTAAAGGCCTATTGTGATTAAATAATATGCACAAGTCTAATTTTATAATATCATCATTATTTGGAAATTTCTCAGAATTTTAAAAATATTTTCAAATAATTACCTATTGAATTATAAATTAGACAATTTGCTTATAAGATCTTGATGTTTTATTTAAAAAAAAATTTTAGTGTTTACTCATTTTCGAGAGAGACAGAGAGAGAGAGCAGGGGAGGAGCAGAGAAAGAGGGAGACACTGAATTTGAAGCAGGCTCTGAGCTGTCAGCACAGAGCCTGATGCAGGGCTTGAACCCATAAACTGTGAGATCATGACTTGAGCTGAAGTCAGACGCTTAACCAACTGAGCCACCCAGGAGCCCCAGTCTTGTTGCTTTAGATTCTCAGTAGTGCTGAAGCGAGCAATGGTTGAAGAACAAGATTCTGTTTCATTACATACATATTTAAAATGTTGAGAAATTATTGAATAAGATGTATTCTGATTCTTTTCGGTCTCTTTGCTGACTCCTTCTTCCTTCAATGTCCATTGCCTCAAAACTAGGTCCTCAGCCACTCTCCTCTTTCTACATTCACTACGTGTTTCCATTAAGTCATTGGGCTTTCATTCCATGTATATGTTCATGGCAATTCAATTTCTTTAGCCATGACCACCGGGTTCCAAATTTAAGTATTTGTTCAGTTGCCTTTTGACATCTCCAGATGAATTAATAACTATCTTTAATTTAATATAACCTAAATAAAACTCTGTAATCCCTTTTGCCCTCAAACACAAATCAGAAAACAAAAACAAAAAGAAAACTTACTTTTAGGAAAACAAAAACAAAAATAAACTATTGAGACTACACCAAAATAAAAAGCTTTTGTAGAGTGAAGGAAACCATCAACAAAATGAAAAAGCAACGTCACGAATGAGAGAAGATATTTATAAATGATATATCTGATAAGGGGTTAATATCCAAAATATATAACAGACTTATACAACCCAACACCAAAAAAAAAAAACAAACAAAAAAAACCGTAAATAATCCGCTTAAAAAATGGGCAGAGGACTTGAATAGACATTTTTCCAAAGAAGACATGCAAATGACTAACAGACACAAGAAAAGATGCTCAACATCTTTAGGATCATTAGGAAAATGTAAATCAGGGGCGCCTGGGTGGCGCAGTCGGTTAAGCGTCCGACTTCAGCCAGGTCACGATCTCGCGGTCCCTGAGTTCGAGCCCCGCGTCAGGCTCTGGGCTGATGGCTCAGAGCCTGGAGCCTGTTTCCGATTCTGTGTCTCCCTCTCTCTCTCTGCCCCTCCCCTGTTCATGCTCTGTCTCTCTCTGTCCCAAAAATAAATAAACGTCGAAAAAAAATCTGTTTAAAAAGGAAAATGTAAATCAAACCACACTGAAATACTACTTTACACCTGTCAGAATGGCTGGTATCGAAAACACAAGAAATAACAAGTGTTGATGAGGATGTGGAGAATAGGTAACCCTTGTGCACTGTTGATGGGAACATAAATTTGTGCAATCACTGTTTCCTCAAAAAGTTAAAAATAGAAAAAAAACATACAATCTAGTAATTCCACTCCTGAGTATTTACCCAAAGAAAATGAAAACACTAACTCAAAAAGATATGCCCCCCCGTGTTTATTGCTGAATTATTTAGAATAGCTAAGATATGGAATCAACTCATGTTCATTGACAGATGAATGGTTAAAGATGTGGTATATATATATATATATATATATATATATATACACACAGTGGAATATTAGTCAGCCATAAAGACCATGCCATTTGCAACAACACGGGTGGACTTTGAAGGTATTAATGCTAAGTGAAATAAGTCAGACATATAAAGACAAATAGCATATGATTTCACTTATGTGTAGAATCTAAGAAACAAAACAAATGAACAAATAAACAGAATCATAAATAGAACAAACTGGTGGTTGCCAGAGGGGAGAGAATTGAGAGTATGGGCAAAATAAGTGAAGGGGGTTAGGAGGCATAAAAGTCCAGTTATAAAATACATAAGTCACAGAGTGGGAAAGTACAGCATAGGGAATATGATCAATAATTTTGTAATAACTTCTGTGGAAACATATGGCAATCACTTATTGTTGTGAGCATAGCATCACATATAGAATTGTCAAATCACTTTGTTGTACACCTGAAACTAATGTAACATTGTGTGTCAACTAACTTCAATAAACAAAACAAAACTTACTCTTAGTTCCATGTTTTCCATATTAATTAATACCACCCCATCCCTCTAGTTGTTCACTCCTAAATTAAGTCATTCTTAACCTCTTACTCCCTCATTCTCTACATTTAGTCCTTTAGCACATCCTGTCAATTCTTTTTCCAAATGCTATCTCATATTCATCCCCCTTATTTCTTCTCCACTGCTATCATTCTAAGCCGAATCACTTATATCTCTCACCTGAATTACTTGCACACCTGGTATTTGATGTTCTTGCTTCCACTCTTTCTCCTTATGATAAATTTTCTATATACCAGATAGAAGTTAATCTTTAAATGTAAATAGCAATTTGTTGCTCATATCACTTCCCTGCTTACAGACCTTCAATGACTATCCACTACATTTAGAATAAAACACAGCTTTTCACCATAACATCCAAGACTCTGTGTGATCTCAATCTTGCTTACTTGTCTGATTTCACTGTCACTCTCCTTTCTACTATTACATTCCAGCCATAAAATTTGGGTTTCAGCTCCTTAAACAAGTTAGCCATCTTTTACCTTTGCCCCAGAAATGTATTAATGAAGACTGGTAGTTAAAAAAAGAGAGAGAGAGAGAGCTAGAGAGCTACTGGTGTACCATGTATTTTTCCAACCACCTGTTGAGAAGGGGGTTTCTTCTTCAGCCCCCAAGCTAAGTAGTTTCCAAAACCAGTCAGAGCTCTTAACATGGCGCAGGAGAGAATGATGAACACAGGAGCTGTTCCCTAACATTCACCTGAAGATGTCTGACAGATGGTGACCTGATAGTGGAGGAGGAACAATATAGGGGGAAAAACCTGGGCTTCCATTGATGGAATGTTAAATGAGCCCTTGGAAAAGGGCAGAAATTGAAATTTATCCCTATCTGGAGGGCAGGGTATCCTCAATAGACAGTCTCTATGTATCTGATGGACTACGGAAAGCCAGAGGCTAAAGGGCTGTCATGAACATTCAGTTGGAAAGAACATTTTTCAGATCAGGAAACCCTTAGTGAATGGCCAGCAGCAGGAATGGTGCTATAGATTGAATTGTGTCCCTCTCAAAATTCATCTATTGAACCTGTAACCCCAAATGTGATGGCATTTGGAGATGGAGCCTTTGGGATACAAAGTTTAGATGAGATAATGAAGGTAGTTTCTAATGATGGGATTAATGCCCTTATAAAGAGAGACACTGGAAAATCACTTCTCTCTCTCTCTTTTTTTTTTTAAACAAAGAAATGACCTTGAAAATTATGTGCATTTAGTAAAAGAGATTACTAATGGGACATGTATGAAGACATTAAAATGGGAGAACCTGGAATGGAACACTCATGTGTAAGGGGAGCAGAAGAATAGGATCCAGTGAAGGTCAAGAGGAAGCAGACACAGAGGGAAAGAAAACCCAGAAATATAATGTCACGGAAGTCCAATGAGAGGAGAGTGTTAAGGGAGTGAAAAATTGTCAAATTCCGCAAAGAGACCCACAGTAATGAGGAATGAAAAAAGGCCACAGATTCTAAAGTTGTTGTGTTTTAATTTTCGTATTTATAAAATAAAGGTAGCTGGGATGTTGTAAAACAAACAAAATGAAACCTACACAACACTAAACACCAAGAATTACTTCTAGCAAGTCCAGATTTTTAAGAAGGGAATAATAAAGATTTAAATGATTTTTTGCACCCTTAGAGAATCGTATCAGGCTAGTGTCCTGTGAAACTCAGGGTAGTGGTTTTTTTTTTTCTTTTTTTACATTGTTTTAAGGTTTTTTTCCCCATTTTAGAGCTACCCCTAAAAATTTGGTAACTGAATATCTAATAAATTTTTTTAACATCATGTGAAATTATCCAATTTCCCCAAAAGTTATATTAAAATTATAAGAATAAAGTCCTTTCTTTATATGTGAATATAACTGGGACTTTAAAGCCAGGGGCACCTTGCATGTCATCTAGTTTTGTAGATGAGGAAACTGAAGTTTACAGAGGTCAAACGACACCCTCAGTGTCAGTTAGTTATTGGCAGAAATGGGAATAGACATTAATTCTCATGACACTTCTTTAAGAGAGTATTTTCACTATATCTCACTGGTGCTTCTTAAAAATTAGTGACTGGAAAGTAGAAAATGGTCATTAGCAATGGGATGCAGCCCAAGCAGATGCTGTGGTGAGGTAGAGCTTATGGCATGGAGCAGAGACACAATTAACAAATACCGTTGGATTTACCATGGAGGAAGTGAATTTTATGACTCATAACAAAACCCCACAAAGGAGAATTTTGGCAGTTTCAGGTCAACTTTCAACAGCCCTTGCTTGAGACTCAGCTTGCTTAATGGGCTGAGCTACCCTGGTTCCTCCAGGGGCTCATTAGATAAACAACTATGGTCTTTAGACCTTGAGATTTCGAGCTGAAGCTGCTTGTGCTGCAAAAGGCAGACCAACAATGACTGTTGATATGAATGAGCAATAGAACATTGAGATTTAAATTAGGGGAGGCAATTCTAGTTCTCTTTTGAGGACATAGAGATCTCATGCAAGGCGTGGGCTAAAGAGATGTTGTCAACTTATCTTAATCACAGAAACTTGAATAAGCAAATTCATATATGAACTATATCTCCTTCCAGTTTCACTTCTTAATTCTGGGTTGCATCAAAGAAAGTATTCTTTTCTACCCATTGGCTAAAAGACAACTGTTGCATTAAAATAAAATATACAGTGAAAATGGGAGAGTTATTTATTTCTCTGAGTAGTACAAATAATGATGAAATTGCAGCAAAACCTAACACACATCTACAGGGCAGGTAAATCCCTCATAGTTAACTCAGACAGCCCTTCTAATGGTTGCTACAAATTTAACATTTAAACCACGGTACTGTAAATTTGTGGTTTTCTTCTCAAGGCCTCTAGGACTTCAGGAAACCTGAAAAGTAATAATTTTAAGGGGAAAAGTCTCTCCAATATGTAAAAATGTAAAAAAAAAAAAATGAAGGCATCTTTTGCCAGGCTCATGGGCCCAGAGCCTCAGAACTGGCGGCAAGATGTCCTGGTCCTATGAAGATAGAAGAGTAACTTTGAGCTTACTCTCTGTGTGGATGATATTTCAGAGTTCAACCAGCTGAATGAAATTTTGCTGACCTTCACTATCAGTGATGTTTTTGAGGTTGGGCAGGCTTGATTGCATTTTCTTTTGCCCCTCGAAGGGTTTCTCCTTAAAGGGGACTGCATTAGCCTGTTAGAAAAATCGTTCAAGTGATGCTAATTCCGGGAAGGGTTCATTTCTTGCAAAGGCCTGTGAGGAAATTTGATGGTTCAGTGTTCAATTTTCAACTGAAGATTGGGAACTTGTGAAAATGATAAGATGGGCCTGAGCCTTACTGGCCTTGTGAGAACTGGGAGGGTGTGCTAAATCTGCTGACAACTGGTACCTTGTACTTATGTAAAATTCTCAGTCAACAGAAATCAATCGTGTTTGCTGCCTATATTAAATTCTAACTTTTATTCTGTTGGGGCATTTTCACTGTGGACTGGAAACAATATTCTACTCTGCTGGGAATAAACACTAAAGATATTGGTGCATACAGACCCTGTAATTTATTTAAAAATATTAATCCTACAGTCTCCTCCACTCATGATTATGTTTAAAAACTCTCACGGTATTATTTTCTCTTGAATCATAGATTTTATTAGCAGCCTTTTTTTTTTTAATTTCCAAGATTTTATTTAAATTCAAGTTGGTTAACATATAGTGATATTGGTTTCAGGAGTAGAGTTTAGTGTTTCATCACTTATATATACAACACCCAGTGCTCATCACAGCTAGTGTTCTCCTTAATAGCCATCACCCATTTAATTCATCCCCTGCCCAACCTCCTGTCCAGCAACCCTCAATTTGTTCTCCATAGTTAAGAGTCTGTTTTATGGTTTGCCTGTCTCTTTTTTCCCCTATGCTCATTTGTTTCACTTCTTAAATTCCACATATGAGTGAAATCATATGGTATTTGTCTTTCTCTGACTTTTTTCGCTTAGCATAATACATCCTAGCTCCATCCACGTCATTGCAAATGGCAACATTTCATTTATTTTGATGGCTGAGTAATAAGCCATTGTATGTATATACACCACATCTTCCTTATCCATTCATCAATGAACTTTTGAGCTCTTTCCATAATTTGGCCATTGTTGATAGTGCTGCTATAAACATTGGGGTGAATGTGACCCTTCAAATCAGTATTTCAGTCTTGAAGGGGAAAAAAGTATTATTGTGGGAGAAGATTTGACAATGTAAGCTCAACAAATTCCTTAAAAACATAAATCTATGGTTATCCTGCTTATTTTCCTAATCGTGAGTTTTCTAATACTGCCTGTAATTTCTTCCTCCTTTGTTAATCAGGAAGGAGCAAGCCAAAGTTAAATACAAGCAATGTGATGAAGGCCATCATGAGTTGCTCATGAGTTGCTATCAAAATGCACCCATTTATTTTTCTTTGATAGCTTTGATAGCTGCACTCTCCACCATTTCTGAATCTGGAAGTTGGATGGGTGTTGTGGCTGAAGTAAAAGGACAGCAGCAGGTATGAGCTTGCCAGGCATGGCCAAGTAGAGAGCTCTGGAACAATGGCTTCTGTTTCATGCTCTGTTGATGTCCAGTGGGATGTCCTCACCTTCTGTTGCCCAATTACGGACTAGTTGCTATAAAAAAATGATGTCAAATTGTTACCACATCTTGATCACTCTTCTACTTTCCCAACTTGTAAGTTATATTCTATGAGAGGTAACCACAGGAAGTCACCCCATTTGGAACGTGTCATGTTATGGTATGGTGGGAAGGAAGGAAAGGGGGAGAGAAAAGGTGGGTAGTGCATTCACTCAATGATTCTCTGTGAAATTAAATTGTTGCCAACTTGTGTCACTCCAACAAACTCCTGAGCAGATTTTAAAGCTTCTTAGAGATGTTTAAGAGGCTGCATTAGCCAGCAGCTGCGAAGATCACCAGGGGGCAGCTGAATGATTCTCTGCTTAAATTGGGCATAAGCCCAGATAACAGAGAGACTGGAAGTAGATAAAACAGGGATTTTTCCCTACCTCTGTGACTCCTTGGGGATTATTGAGGTACCCTAGGAAGACAGAGAAGATGTGGTGAGCATATTATTCTTATCGTTACTATCTACAGGTGATGAACAGCCCCAAATGACAATGTCCTTGGAAGGAAAAAGGGCAAATTTACAGTGTTTTTTCAACCCAGTAAAGCAATGCCATCGCCCAGCCCTTAAAAAAGAAATAACCACAAGTAATAAATATTGCTTAATCCAAATATGCAGAATGCAGAGGCTGCACATTACTGCCTTGAAAGCAGAAAAGTTTTCTTCTTTTCTGAAATCAGTGACCCCCAAACTCTGTCATTAGTAACAATAATTAAAAGGTGCTCTAAGAGGGAATGGATGGATGATTGCCACTAAGAGGCACATTCTCATTAATTTATTACCAATTTTTAACTTTGCTTCATTAGGACATGTCTGTTGAAGGCCATTTAGGACTCAGGGGATTTGCCTGCACTTCACATTGCCTCCATATTGGTGCCAGGGCAGGAGGATCATTTCAGTTTGTTGTTCTCCATGGACCTATACGTACAGGGAGGTGGAAAGAAATCTACTGCCTTGTAAATCTTCCAATCAAGGAAGTGGTCAACTTCTTTAGGATGTTCTTGAGACTGAGTAGGTTTTTAGGAATCAGTTCTGGGAAACCATCATCGGCTAAGAAAATTGTGAAGCAGTTTGCATGTCAGTTTTGCTTCTGCGTCAGCGAGAGGTATAAATAAAATTCATTCCTGTCCCAGATAAATTAGGAACCTGGTCTCAAGGATTCTGAAAAGACCTTAGGCTTAGGCTCCCTCACTGTTTTTTGCTCTGTGTTTCCAGCTGACACACACTTCCTGAAGATTGTGTCACGCGAGAGGGTGAGCTCTCCTAGACGTTTGATCTCAGAGCATTGCACCAGGTGCCGCCACCCCTGATAGTAGACGGTTCACCTTAGAGATGTTCTCTACATGAACTCGCTGAGCAGAGGACCTTTTTCTTTTAAAAATACTCTTAGTCAAATAAATTATTCCTATCATCTCTCTGCCTTAGGGCTAAACATCTAGATCTATGTCTCTTGGTTTCCCCATGGATATCTCTTGTGATGGGCTCTAAAGACATGAATTGATCTATCCCAGACTTGGGTTACCACCAAAGAGACTGGAATTAGGCATTCACTGGCTGTCTTGTGGCATAATTTACTAGGGTTTGTCTTTGTCTCCTATAGAACAGCAAATGCCATACCAAATGCCCTTGAACTTTATTTGAAAGGATCAACTATTTAGGAGTCTCTAGGGTGAAATTTTCCCCATCATTATCATTGCTTTCATCTCCCCAAAGCCTAACACAAAACCTGGTATAAAGTTGACCCTGAGTAAATGAATAATTGAATAAAGTGTTCGCTCATGTCATGAATGCAGTGGCCCTTTATATTCTTTTCCCCACAATGTTAGGGACAGAAAATGTGATCCAAGATTATCTCAAGTAAACTCTTGGGAAAAAAAGCTGGAAATTATATTTGCTTTAGTCATATAAATAAAAGTATTGCTTTCCTTAATTTGGTGGAAGACTTGGAAATCTGGATTATACTTTTAGGTATTTTTTAAACAAAGCAATTAAAGACAAGAGAACACCCAAATTGCCATGATAAAAATAAAGGCACAAAATGAATCCACTATCGAATACTCATAGAGTAGTGTTTACCAATAATTAACAAATCCAACTGATATTAAGAACTTAGCCCCCTCTAATGGAGCAGACCACAGGGAAATATCAAAGAAGTGCTAACAGCTGGCTTGTTAATATTCTCAGTCTTTTTTCTTTTACAAGAGGAAACAAATGGGAAAGCACAAAAGCAATTACACAGCAGTCCTGTTCAAGATAAACCAAGAAAAGTAAAAGTACTGGCTAGATTGATAGCATTAGCACACCCCAGATCATAAATTCTAACATTGGCTACAGGAGTATAAAATATTATCAGACTGAGAAGTACTAACATACAAGCAGCTGAATTTATTCTTTAGAAAATAATAAGAGAAAGACCCAACCAGAGATCCTAATGGGGAGGAGCATTTATCTCATTAAGTCACTCCTACGCACCATCTGCTTCCAAGTCAAACCCACATGAAGGAGCCCTTCAAGTAGCAAAAAGATCATAGAGGATGCCAAATTTTACCTTGCCCTCATGTTTTGTGTTTTATATCTTAGTTTATTTTGAACCACTGTGAATGCAGTTATTTGTACAGGTAAAAAACAAAAACTAAATACAGAGTTTATCCTTTCAAGAAGTTGCTATCCTTTCTTTTGGATTCCCTCTGTGCTTCTTCCCTCCCTCCTGGATACGCAAATCAGGTCTCATCTCAAGGGTCACTTGGTTGAAGAAGACTTCCCTGACATGGAAAGCTCCCTGGCCATTTTTAGTGCATGTTTCTTGGATCGTTATTCTCATCAGATGTAAGTTCCCAGAGTGCTAAGACAACATTTATCTTTGGTACAGTTCCATTCTTTTTAGTAGTCCGTGGAGTGCCTGGCACATGGTAGATACTCCATCCATATTTGCTAAATGAGCGAACAAGTGAATTAATGAAAAGCTTACATGGTAAAGATACAAGCGTTCCAGCATGGCCTTAAACGAAGTAGAGATTTTTAGATAATATTTCACAGGTATCAACTGGAAGGATACACTTGGAAACACTTTTAATCAGCAGAACTTTATACTTATTGAGTCTAGAATATATATCTTATATTACGTAATGGGTCTCAAAGATAGGTCTGTCTGAACAGCACCCAAATCATTTACTGTATGTGTGTGTGTATGTGTGTGTGTGTACATACACATGCATGTTGCAGGTGAAGGGGACAGTTAGATGCCCCTACCACTTCTTGTATTAACATGCTTAAATTCCCAGAAGACCATTGTAGAAGATATTAGTCCCTGAGTCACTGTAAACTCCAGTCCTAAAAGACCACTTGGGTCTCCTGAAAATTTAGACTCAGTTTTAAACCAGAAGAGAATCTAAGCAGTCATTATTCATCAGAAACTCATTCTTTGGGCTCTCCTACTCTAGATGCTTGAAGTAATCATTTTCCTAACCATATTAGACTATCTCCCCTCACACAACAACTTCCACTGGCACTCAGGACTCATGCTGAAGGAATCCAAGATATATGGAAATATTTGAAGATATTACAGTCCAGCAAATAAAATTTAAAGCAAAAGATGAGTAAAATCCAATTTTACTAAATGGGGCAGCATTATGATTTATTACCTTATACTTTGTGTAGTAATCAAACTATTTCAGTTTAAGTATGTCTGAAACAAGTATATAAAAACCAAAATTAATGTCCATGCTCCTTCATGAATACTAAATACTAAATGGCTTAGACAGTAAAATAAGACAAGGAAGGAAAAAATAGGTTTAAAATATCATTAACCTTTACTTCAATTTCACTATTTGGAGTAGAGGGGGCTCTTGATGTGATTTCCAGCTTTTGGCTGTTTTCGTTTTAGACGGTGATAGTCTAATAAATTATGAATCTGCTGCAAAATATCTATTATCTTTGTTTTGAAATAAGTATGCCTTTATACTTAATTGTACAATGTTGAATTTGGAAATGTCTTAGTGTTTTTAAATTGCTCCTCAGGTTATTTTTATTTAATTTCAAGTAAAAAAAAACTCTAAAATTTGTAAATATTTCATTTTTTGTTTTCAAGAATGTGTGTGTGTGACAATTACTCTTTGTTTTATGTTCACTTCTCTGTTATATGTTATATATTTGCATACCATAATTTCTCTTTTGTCTCATCTTATTCCTACTTTTTTCTTTTATAGATTTAAAATAAATTTACCAGGTGAATAAAATCCAAAGATACTAGAAATCAGGGTTAAACTTAAACCTACTTTTCAAGGAAAATAATTACATCTTTTTCTTGTGCCTATTTTCAATATATAATGTTAACATGGATCCAGCTTTTAAAAAAATAATGCTTCCAATTTATACTGTAGTATGAGAAATTGCTAAGTATATAGACCCAGGCTTCTATTCTACTCAAGCTAATATTCTTCATATTAAATGCCTAATGATTCCTAAAGAAAAATTGCGATGTATTACAGCATCTTTGCACTTAAAACACTATCTACTGAAATATGTTATAACAATACAATGTAGTAAACTTCAGTATGATTTTAAACTTCTTCCTATCATTATTAATGAAACTTTCACTATCCCAATATACATGATATCATGGTAATCTTTCGATGAAATTCAGGAAGGATGGAGAAAGTAAGTGTTTGCATTGTATGGGTTGAAGAGTTTTAGAATGAATATATCAGAATGAAAAAGGGATGAAGCCCCTGAGAATGTTTATAAATATTGATAAAAGGGTGAAATGTGTAGCTAATGAGAGAAAAAAGTAAATTCAGGAAGAGTTGATGGATTCAGTAGGTATCTCTGTTAAGTCCATGGCCTAATGCAATAGGAGTAATAGAGTAGAAACTGAATGAGTAATAGTATTTTCAAAGTGGGCCAATTAAGTTAAATTTTCAGGGGTGGGGCAGCTCCAAGGAATGATGATGTCAGGTAAAAATCAACAGAATGTGTTGTGAAATAAAGAAGAGATAACAGAACTTTGAGACTACTAATTGACAAAGTAGTGACCAAAATGGTAGCCGCATTTGAGGCTGAAGGGTACCTATGATATAGATGGTACAGGTATCAGTGAATTGGTCAAAAGTCACTTGAATGTGGGCAAAACTTCAGGGGGAAGAAGGCAGTAGCCAGATAGGCAGAGCTCAAAGAGGAGAGAGAGTCTTTAGCTCTGGGAAGTCAGAACAATGAATCTGTGATCTGATAGCCACAGTGAACAATTGCAGAAAGTCAGTTGTTTCATTTTATTTATTGATTGATTTTTATAGAGCAAAAGCAGGCTCCATTGTGAAAACTGCAAAAAAGCGTGGGTTCTTTATGGATGAGCCAAGTTTCCATAATGGAAAGAAAGTGGAAGGAACATTGTGTGAAGGAAATGAGAGAGCACAAGATGCTAGCAGGCACTGATGGTGTTCCATTCAGATCCTGTTCAATCCTTTTTACCGGTTATGTGTTTCCCCCACCTGTCCACATCCCCAGCCCCATGCTGCCACCACCACAGTTCAGTAGCCTGAACATTGCAGGCTTTCCAGATTTACAAATAAAAATATTGAGTGGCCAATTAAATTTGAATTTCAGGCAAACAACAAAATACTTTTTTTAGTATAAGTTTGTTCCATGCAGTATTTAGTATTTTATACTAAAAAGAATTTGTTGTTTATCTGAAATTCAAATTTAATGGATGTCCTATACTTTATCTGGAAAGCTTTTAAGGGGGACAAACTTATAGGTGTAATTTAGGCTCCACGGCTCCTCTGTGGAATCAAGTGACGCTAAATCTTTAACGGTGGATCCTTGCTTGACTTCTTTCTCCCTGCTCTGCTTCCTTCACTCTCTTACAGGTCTCTCTTGGTACCATAGTGAGTCACTTATGCAAAATTCCTTGTCTCAGGGTTTGCTTCTGCAGAATACAAATTATGGTGAGGACTTTATTTAAAGAGGAACTGAGTATAAAATTAAAGAGTTGCAAGGAGGTCAGCAATGGGTCCATGAGTCAGGAAGAAGGCAAAAGGAAAGATAATTCTCCCCAGTTTTACAGATGAGAAAACTGTCTCTTGGAAAGGTTTCTTAACTTTCCAGGCTAATACAGTTAGAAAGTGGTGGTACTGGGGCGCCCGGGTGGCTCAGTTGGTTAAACATCTGACTTCAGCTCAGGTCATGATCTCATGTTTCATGAGTTCAAGCTCCACATCGGGCTCTGTGCTGACAGCTCAGAGCCAGGAGCCTGCTTCGGATTCTGTGTCCCCCTGTCTCTCTGCCCCTCCCCTGCTTGTGCTTTCTCTTTGTCTCTCAAAAAATGAATAAATGTTAAAAAAATTTTTTTTAAAGAAAGTGGTAGTGCTGAGGATCATATATAAATGATCTGGTGCTAAAGCCTTAGCACATGTCGCCACACAATACTCTTCAGGGCAGAGGAACAAGAGTGCAAGTGCCTTGACAATACACCACCGAGGGCCATCTGCACAGTGAACAATAAACTGATGTTAAAGGAATGAGCCCAGTTTGTATTTGAGGTGGTACCTCAGAGAAACAGAGATCAGAGCAATGAGTGGAATAGACTGACTTCAAGCTCTGAGGCCCCAAACTAACATTTCAGGAAAACTGGTAAGGCCGAGTTAAGATGTTTCCAGGTGCTTCCTGAGTGTTGAAGCCACTGGAAACCCTTCTCCGTGGCGCTAGGAAGGCCAGAACTGGAATGGATATCAGCTTTCCAAATGCCCTTAATAGTAGAACATGTACATACTCTCAGAAAACTTTCCAGTGCGAATCACATATACGCTTATCGGCACACTGTTCTCCCTTATTATCTAAATTTTCATTGTGAAACATGTTCTGGGTTAAAAAACACAAACATTTTTAGGTGAAAACATGACATTAAAAGAATTATGTTATGGTCTCTTTGTGATTTTTTTTGCTATGACCTTTTTTTCCCTTTGTTCTCATTAATATACATTCCTTAAATATGAAACATTAGTGATATTTAATAAAGGATAATAGTGTTTTTCAATCAGAGGAGATTAAAAGTTTGGAGACTGTGTGGCTGGGGAATGTGGAATATATCTTTGGCATGTGGACAGCTGTGACTCGAAAATTTGGAGTTAAGAGGCAAGCAAAGAATGTTTTATTGCCAGTATCTAAAACAAATTTTATTGGAAACTTTTATGTTTGTAGGTTTGAGTAGTTTTTATAGTGAAGAGTTCTGAAAACTGCCATAAAATTTTGCCTTGGGGGTTATGATTACATTTGTATCTTTCCCAAACTTATATAAATAAAAAAGACAGTTTTTACTGTGAAAGCTTAGAAGGTTAGAGAGGTATTTGGTCTGTGATGAACCCTTTATAGGTTTGATGTTATAAGGATTTATTTTAAAAATACCAATAAAAATACAACTTTAGAGGCCCTGATAAAGAAATTGCAGGAAACTTGATGTTGGAGTTTCCATTCGAATAGACTCACTAAAGATAATTTAATTAATTTATTGTACTATGCAAGCTATCTTTAATATTGGCTGATGCTACAATTGTACATGGTTATGATATATAGTTTATAATTTTTTTTGATGGCTAGGCAGTTATAGGAGGTGGATTTTTTTTCTTGCTAGAGCTGTGTAAGCATAAGCTGGACCATCATATGGCTGGGAAATTTTAGAGGAAATGGACACATCTTAGAGGAGACTAGATAAACCCTAATATCCCCTTCTGAACCAGACATTGTTATTTTTAATCTGTTAGAGGGATAACTTAAAAATAGTATGTGGATATGTCCTCCTTTCTCCTTTTCCTTCACACCAGAGGTTTTATCCTGTGAAAACACATTCTGTACCAAAGAGGCAGAAGAGAAGGTAGAGGGAAGAAAGAGAGGGAGGGAATATTTGCAGTGTAAATCACGTATCACACATGATTTAAAATAACTATGGAAAGAAGAAAGTATTTCCTCATTTTCTAAATGAGGTGACTGAGTTAGTATAGAGCCAGAATTCAAACCAGAGTATCTTTGATAACTTGACATGTATTTTCCTTCATTATCAATTTTTAAATTTTACTACTTAGAATGAAAGGATGAGGTGAAAAGTGAGAATATATATACACCATATATATGTGTATGTATATTCTATCATATATAATAATATAGCATAGATAAAATGGGTTTGGCTTCAAAGGCAATTGTCTGGGTATTTCTGGGTCGGTCAGACATCTGAGAAATAACTGTTGGGCACCTATTATGTATCAGACACTTTACTAGACACTGTAGATACTGTAGTAAACAAAGCAAACAAAATGCTTCCCCATAGAAAGTTGGCATTCTAGGGGAGTGGAGGCCAACAATGCACATAATAAGGCAATTCCAAGTCTTGATAAGTGCTTTGAAAGAAAAACCTTGGGCAAAACAAAAGAAACCCTAAATTTGATTTGGCTAAGACTGGAAGGGGCTGAGGATGGTAAGACAGGTAGAATAGTGTTTGTTGAGAGCATTTAAAGCCATTCTAATGAACTGGGGCTTGATCGTGCAGGTAGTGGGGGATTCCATAAGAGTTTTCTTTTCTAGGGGCGCCTGGGTCGCTCAGTTGGTTAAGTGGCCAACTCTTGATTTCAGCTCAGGTCATGGTTTCACGGCTTGTTAATTCAAGCCCACATCAGCCTTTGCACTGACAGTGTGGAGCCTCCTTGGGATTCTCTCTCTCCCCCTCCCTCTCTCTCCACCCCTCCCTACCTCTCTCTGCCTGAAAATAAATAAATAAACTTAAAAAGTAATTTTAAGGTTTTTTTCCCCCTAAAAAATTGCTTGATTAAATTTGTTTTAGACAGTTTCCTGTACTGATGGTGTAAAGACTGGAATGGAAAGGAAAGACACAAAAGACAGAAGAAAAAGAAGAGGGCTCTTAAGGTAGTCCAGGAAATGGTGATGGCATTACCTACGTAATGAGGATAGATTAGGAACTGTTAGTGATATATAAATACCGGTATTAGTGACCCGCTATAGAGAATGAGGAAGGGGATGAACTGCACATGGCTGGATTTGCTTGCCGTGGATGTGAAGATCATTCTCCTAGTTTAGAGAGATGAAAGCTATAGGAAGGGGCAGGGATTTGATGTGTATTTGCCTGCTGATGAGTGATGTTGAGCATGTTTTCATGTGTCTGTTGGCCATCTGGATGTCTTCTTTGGAAAAGTGTCTGTTCATGTCTTCTGCCCATTTCTTCACTGGATTATTCGTTCTTTGAGTGTTGAGTTTGATAAGTTCTTTATAGATTTTGTATACTAACCTGTGGGAAACAGAAAACCACAATGACCATAGGCTCATATTCATTTAGGGTCCAAGATGTCTGAGAAAACTCGAGATTGTAATGTTAAAAATAACATGAAAGAACCTGAGTGAAATGCCCTTGGAAAATATGGTCTGTTCTTTAGTACACAGATAGGGATGTTTTGCTTAAAGGAAGCCAGCTGTATATAGCACAGTGCATTCACTCCCTTCTTTTTCTTTGCTTCTATCGTAAAGATTCTATAGGAACATATGTATCTGCAAGATTGCTCTTGTAAGCAAGATGCATACAATAACCGAATCAGATGAACATTGTTGACATGCTTTGCTAAGCTTCTGTTGTTAATCATTGCTGATCTGTTTTTCCTGAAAACGTATATAACAAGATACACAAAAAACCTTGGGGCCTCAGGCTGTTTGTTCGAGGTCCCCTATGCCTCGCTATACTGTCCTTTTTCTCAGTTCCTTCGCCGCCCCAGGTCCACGGCCCTTTGAGGCCGACACTAACCCTTTATCCAATATGTCATTTTCTCCCCCAAAATCCAAGAGCACACTTACACACTGTATGTTAGCCAATTTGACAATAAATTATATTTAAAAATAAATAAATAAATCACTAAATCAATAAATAAATAAAGATGCAAGACAATAAAAGGGGGGGGGGGGCAAGGAGAGGAATAAGATGCTTTCCCAGAGATTATAAATTAGGTTTTGGACAAGTTGAATTTAAGGTACTTGTGGCATCATATAAGTTGACTTTTTTTTCAGTAGGCACCTGGAAAGATAGCATTTTCCTGACAGCAGTTGGGATGAAATAAAAATTAGGAAGTTAGCAACTAGATGTGCTAACCAAAGCTGTGCTATGAGGGTGGATTGAAGATGTTACAAAATTTAGGGGAAATGGAAGTTGGGTACATAGTAAGAAATACTGGTGATTAGCATGCTTTTTTCCCCTTAGTAACATCTTTAGAAGCTAATATAAGTACCCAAACTACTTCAAAAATACAGACAACAAAGAAAATTTCCCTGGAGTGTGCCTGGCACTTTGCTGCCCTGTTACCAACTGTCCCCCTCTTCTCTTTCACTCTTACTTCATCCTGATACTGTGCAAACTTCTTCATTCAAGTTAATTCTCCCTCTCCTCTTTCCTCTTCTTCTCTCCCTCATGAACATGTACATCAGTTCTCACTTGAGTCTAACAGCATTTTATAAGATTCTCAACCTTTTCATTTTCTTAAGAGTCACAAATGACTCTTAATCAAAGAAAATTAAGTCATAGGAAGAAGAGTGCCCTTGCAGTGACCTTGTACAGATGAATGGGAAGGTTAGCATGGGATGCTGGAAAGGTCAGGAAATATGGTGCCCAAAACCCTGGCTTTCCAATCCAATAGTTCTACTTCCTAACTGTATGAGCTAGGTCGTTTATATTAACCCCTTTGAATTTCTGTATACACTTCACAGGATTGTAACAAGTAAGTACCAAATAAAATGATATATGTAGATGTGTGATGTACAGGGCTGTACAGATATTAGGTTTTCATCTACTGTCTGGCTTAATAAATGTTTGTTGAATGAATGATCACCTCTATTAAGGACTCTTGGATCTACCCCTATAGACCCGTCAGTCTCTATAAAATTGTTTCTTTAAGCATTTATAGCTGCCAGGATTTATGGCTTTAAGTATGCTTTTAATATACTCCTTTATTTTTTGTTGCATTAGTTTTAACTTAAATAATAAATATATTAAGTTATATGCATATCATATAATTATTATTAAATTATGTTAACAATAATACTAACGTGTTTCTTTTTGATTATCCCCCTTCGATAATCTTGATTTCTCTTTTTCTGTAAATCTTTTTCATTCAGTTTTCAGCGATATACAAAGAACATAAAAATATTTAAAATACTCTATAAAACTAAACATAAAGGTATAGCAACCAGAGAAGGCTATCACTTAGTTAAGTTCTCACTCAGCCGTGATTTTTATATTGCCTACTAAATTGTATTTACTTCTAACATTTTTTCTTACTGTAAAATATTCAAAACTGACTTGGAGGCTTGTCTTAAAAACTTGAAACTTGAAAGCCATGATTATTTCTTAGACCCTGTTACAGACCCCTATATATAACTGTAGGACTTCTGAAGGGTATGCACTCCAGTCTGCAGCTTGCTTGCTTTCCTAACCGATACAATAAAGCTCCATTCCATGCTATGCTAAGAGATTTGTGTAGATTGAAGTCCAAATCTAGTACAAGGAAACTGTGGAGGTTCATGATAGTGAAAACATAACACTAGACTATAAGCTTTATGAAAACAAAGGCCATGTCAGATATTTTTAATATATTTCAAATATTTATATATATTAAATATTCAAATAATATATATGTTTATATTATATTCAAATATATTTAATATATTTCAAATATATTTCAATTTTCAAGATCTAGCAGAGACATCATTCATAAAAACTAACATTGAACTAGTAAATGGTGTGCGAAGCAAGTTTTAGATTATGATTTCATAAATGTTATTTCATGCAATTAAGTTTTTTTTTCTTTACAGGCACCTGGGTGGCTCAGTGGGTGAAGTGTCTGACTCTCGTTTTTGGCTCGGGTCATGATCTCACGGTTGGTGGGATCGAGCCCCCTGTCGGGCTACGCTGTCAGGGCAGAGCCTGCTTGGGATTCTCTCTCTGTCTCTCTCTACCTCTCTCTCTCTCTCTCTCTCTCTCTCTATCAAAATAAATAAAGAGTAAAAACTTTATTTCTTTAATAAATTAGAAAGCATGCAATTTTTGTCCCCTGGCTTCTTGCTCGTTCTTTCAACATACCCAGCTTGTTCCTGCTTCAGAATTCTTACCTTGGATATTTTTTTCTGAATGGAATTCTCTTCCCCTCATAGACCTTTATATAGTTTTTTCTTTAACTTTGTTCAGCTCTTTCCTCAGATGTCCCTTAGGGAGTCATTCCTTGACCATCTCATTTGGTCTTTTCCTGCCTTGTCGCAAATTATTAGTCCGTGTCTTCTTTTCCTAATATGTTTTTATTTATAGCATTTATTGCTACTGGAAATTAAATATTTCTTTGTACACTGGTATATTGTTTCCCCCCACCACTACTCACACACATTCACTAGGCTATAAGGTTTGTGCAGGGAGGGATAGTGTCTGTAGAGATCATTGCTCTATCCCCAAAGCTTACAAGGGTACTTGGTGGCATTAGGTGCTCAATACAAAGTTTGTTGAATCAACAAATGAATTTCTGATATCTCTATTTGATTTATCTCCCAGGAGTCCTGGAAGATCTTTGAGAATAGAAATTAAATCTTATGTCCTACTAATCCAACCACGGTTTCAAATTACTGACTAAATATTTAAATGTACTGGCACTTGTGATGTGCATTGAGTGTTGTATGTAAGTGATGAATTACTGAATTCTACTCCTGGCACCAATATTGCATTGCTTGCTAATTAAAATTTAAATAAGAAAATGTTTATTGGGATCCTGGATGGCTCAGTTGGTTAAGCGTCTGACTTTTGATTTTGGATCAGGTCATGATCTCACAGTTGTGAGATCAAGCTTTGTGTTGGGCTCCGTGATGTCTGAATAAAGACTGCTTGGGTTTCTCCCTCTCTCCTTCTTCCTCCTGCTCTCTCTCTCTCAGAATAAATAAACATTTAAAAAATGCTGAATAAATAGATAGATAGATAGATAGATAGATAGATAAATGTATTTACTGGGGACTTGTAAGCCAGGTGCTTGGATTTTCTCACTTAGGCTTTGAAACAACTTTCTGGGGTGGTTATTATTATCCCATTTTGATAATAAGGAAATGGAGACACAGAAAATTTAAGTAATTATGTCAGAATCATTCAATTATCAAGTGACAAAGTTGACATTTAAACCCCACTTAGTCTTATACAAAATCCCATGCTTTCTGTAACTAAGCTATGCTCCATTTTATATGGAAGCCTTTAGAACCCTCCTAAATGGAAAAAAACTGAATTTTATTTCTATTTTTTGATCCAACAGAAAAATTTTACACAGTCTACCTAAAACTAAACTTGCAATTCAACAAGTCAGCCTGATGCAAATGCTCTCATATTAGAAACATGTTTTCCAGCCCCCAAAAACTAACTCTCAGGCTACAAACATAACCTCCCTAGACCTAAGGGCCTCCCAATTTTTTTTCTCCAGAACATTTTGTCACCATATCTTTGCATTTGAGTGAAAGTTAATGAGTTTCATATCCCCTCACTTGAGATCACATATACAACTTAAATGAATCCATGTTAATAATATGCTAGGTATAAAGTGATCTGATGGGACAGCAAAAGTTGCTTATCCATTACCAACAAAAATCAACAACAAATATTTCAATACAGAATGGGACCCCAGTATACGAAATTAAGGAAACTTGCACCAGACAAATTAAACAGGCAAGAAAGACTATTGAAGCAGGCAAAAGTGAGTAAACTCAACCCTCCTGAAACAAAAGATAGGAGAAGTTTTAAGTACTGGGGTGAACTAGTGGGAAAAGTACTGGAGGACATTAGGTGGGAAGTTGGTCTATGTGAGTAGCTCATCTGTGTTTGTTAATATCTAGGCTCCTACCATCCCACAGAGGGGGCACTGTCCTTCTTGTTGATCAAAGTTTTAAAAGATGCCTCCTAGGTCCTTGAAAAAGACATTCCCAGGTTGTAAAACAGTCAAGAGATTGGGAGAAGATTTACTTCTCAAAGGGGCAGAGAAAGAATTTATAAAATTTTTCTAATGTAAATCTTATAAGAAAAGGGAGGTCAGGGCCTTGTAGTCACGAAGAAAGCTGTCCAAAGTTGAGTCAACCTGTGGGCAATATCAGGCCACCTTGCTCAGTATAAACAGGTGGTCATCAAGTGTAACAAATATATCTATTCATAGTGTTGGATAATAATTGTGTCTTAAGTGAATATCAATAAATAACTTTGGATTTTTCTTTTGAGTCTGCCTTTTAGTGTGATAATTACTGCAGTTCATCAGATGAATTGTCATGAAGCATTATAAAAGGCCCTTTTGTCTCTTTTGGAGATTACAATCTAGTGAGGGCTTTTTTGGGAGATAATTCCCCCAATTTATTAACTAACCCAAAGGGCCAGTTCTACAGTGGGAACTCCAGATCTTCTTTATGAAAGGTCTGTGGATAGAAAGGATCATTTCAGAGAGCTAAATTTTATACGCTTCAGAAAACAGCATTTGTTATGGTATTCAGTAGCTGTGTTCCTGAAAGTTATATGAGCATAGAAATTTTTCATTGGACTTTCATTTTAAATCTCCTGATAAAATTTATTCACTCAACAAATATGTATTGAGTACATTGTACACTATGTGCTAGATACATTTCTGGGCATTGGGGATTACCTTTCTGGGGCTTGTATTTCAGGTTGGGAGTTGGGAGGGAAGCAGTAATCAATAAAGGTAACACATCAGTAGATTATAGAGTATATTAGATGAGTGCTATTGGATGAGTCTAGAATAGGTAAAAGGGACTGAGAGACCAAGGGGTAGAGCAGGGACAGGTTATCACATCAAACAGGGTTTTCAGGGGAGGCCTCAACGAGTAGGTGATATTGATCAAAACCTTGTTGGAGGACGTTAACCCTGAAGACATCTGAGGAAAGAGTGTTCTAAGCAAAGGGGACAGCAGTCCCATGGGTGGCAACAAGCCTCGTATTCCTGGAACAGCAGGAGTTCAGTGTGGCTACCACTCAGTAAAGTCAGAAAGGGAATGGTGAATTCTGTACTTTAAAAACTGCATACATGGGGGACCTGGGTGGCTCAGTCGGTTAAGTGTCCGACCTATGGGCCAGGTCATAATCTCACAGTTCCTGAGTTAGGGGCTCTGCGCTGACAGCTCAGAGCCTGGAGCCTGCTTCGGATTCTCTGTCTCCCTCTGTCTCTGTCTCTGTCTCTCTCTCTGTCTCTCCCTTACTTGTGCTCTCTCTCTCTCTCAAAAATAAATAAATATTAAAAAAAAACTGCATACTCTTTGGAGGGCAAAGGCTGAAGGTAGAGGAACAGTTAGGTGGTTATTAAGGTAAAGCACCTTTTTTTTTTTAATTAAAAAAAAATTTTTTTTTCAACGTTTTTAATTTATTTTTGGGACAGAGAGAGACAGAGCATGAACAGGGGAGGGGCAGAGAGAGAGGGAGACACAGAATCGGAAACAGGCTCCAGGCTCCGAGCCATCAGCCCAGAGCCCGACGCGGGGCTCGAACTCACGGACCACAAGATCGTGACCTGGCTAAAGTCGGACGCTTAACTGACTGCGCTACCCAGGCACCCCAAGGTAAAGCACCTTTTAAAGCAGTTACACATTATAAAAGCAAATACTATTTTGCATACGAATTACTTTATAAATTACACATTTTATTAGTTCTAGCTTTGGTGTACAACACATTTGTATAAAATCTCACCTATAATCTCAAAATTTTTGGAGGTGATGGCAAATTAACTTACAATGAGACAAAAATTGCTTACTCAATACAAACAGTTTAACTATTTATTTATAGATTTTAGTTCTTTTTTTCACTTCTTACTTAATTGTCATCTATTGGCTGCCAAACAGATTTTGGTTGTTTGATTACCATAATCTTATGGAAATGATATGTACCTCAGTCTCCCAGGCAAGGCTTTTGTTTGAATAGCACTACATTGTTATCCCTGGAAAAAGAGAGGTATCATTATTACCCAGACATTTGGATAGCATGCTTAGCATCTATTGATACTACCCTATGGGCTGCTTTTGACTTCATAACTGCACTGCGAGGCCCAATTCTAAATCCATATATTTATTATTTATTTTTTTAGTAATGGAAGAACATCTTCTGATGTTCACTGGACTTTACACGTAACACAGTAATTTCAGGGTCTCGTGTGAAATCAGAAAGATGTATTTATATGAATCTCGGGTCTCAACCAATTTTGTGATTCAATGACCCTAGTGGAAAGACAGCATTCCTAAAGGAGATATACCCAACGGTATGAAAGTAAAAATTATACTCTTGCTATGTATTGCTTTTATTTATCTTAGAAAGAAAAAATGAAACAAAACTATTTTCATATTCTTCCAAGTGTTTATTGTCACCTACTTGAAAAAGAAGCTATTTTAACTAAAGGGTACACATAATCATAAGAAATGCCCTACCCAGTTAACATCAAATATTCTATTTTGTCCAGTGATGCATGGTTCAAAAATTCTTTCACAATACAAAGAGGAAATTAGAAAAAATTTAGTTCCAGCTTTATTAATTTGGAGCTTTATTTGGCAGCTCTGATTTCTTTCCTATAGGCAATAAAATCTCTCTGCTTTAGATACTTAAAAATTCGACTTTTGTGCTCATCTAAAATAAGACTTTTGATATACAATAATGCTGTGATCTTTAAAAGTCCAATAGTTTTTCTCGACTTCATAATTTCCTGACACATAATTTTGCATATATATATATATATATATCCCTTTATTATTTAGAACAGTAGCCCTAATCTTCAGTATCTATGTGAGTCGGCAGAACATTTAAAATGCAGCTTCTTGGTCTCATCTGACCCCTAAACTCAGGAATAACAAGACTGAGAAGAACCCAGGGAGTTTTATTTTTAACAATGTTCCTGTGGATTCTGACCTACTTCCACAGTTTGAGAACAGTGCTTTTAAAATACCAACTATTGGGGCACCTGGGTGGCTCAGTTGGTTAAGCGTCCAACTCTTGGTTTTGGCTCAGGTAATAATCTCACAGTTTGTGAGTTCAAGCCCCATATCGGGCTCTGTACTGAAAGTGCAGATACTGTTTGGGATTTCTCTCCCTTTTTCTCTGGCCCTCCCCGCTTGCTCTTGCTCTCTCTCTCTTTCTGTCTCTCTCTTTCTCTCAAAAAATAATTAAACATTAAACAAAATTTTAAATAAAAAATCAACTATTGTGACCTAATATACATAAAATAAAATACACATATTTTAATTACACAGTCCCATGAGTTTTGAGAATGTGTAAACCATGTGCAAACCATCCTAATCAAGATATAGAACATTTGTATTATCCTATGAAGTTACATTGCACCCCATCCCAAGCAACCAGAGAGCTGATTTCACTCACTATAAAATAATGTTCTTTTTTCTAGAATATCACATAAATGGAATCATGCAGTATGCACACTCATCTCTGCCTTCTTGTTTAACAGAATGATTTTGAGATTTATTCATGTTCTTGTGTGTATTTGTCATTTGTTCTTTTTTATGGCTAAGTAGTATTCCCTTGTATGCATACATCACAATGTGTTTATTCATTCAGCTCCTGATGGACATTTGTATGGTTTTACTTTTAGGATACTATGACTGAAGTCACTATAAACATGTGTTATACAGGCCTTTATTTAAACATAAGATTTTATTTCTCTTAGAAAAGCATCCAGGAGTGAAATATTGTTTAATACCTAAAAACAGTTACCTACATATAGCACAATTTTGTAATCACTTATGGTGGAAAGGCTGCATTACTACTCTCATAGAGGAAAGTAGACTTCTGAGAATAGTAATTTTTAACCTTTTAGGATATTTGGATGATATGCTGGAATTATGTTTCTTCAGCATTAATAGTTAAATCATTTAAATCATCAATAGCCTGTATATATATATATTTTTTCTTATTGAGAGAAAGAGAACAGGGAAGAGGGGCAGAGGGAGAGAGAGAATTCCAAGCAGGCTCCATGCTTACTGCAGAGCCCCATGGGGGACTCGATTTCACAACTCTGAGATCATGACCTGAGCCTAAATCAAGAGTTGGACACGCAACTGACTGAGCCACTCAGGTGCCCTTCCTTTTAATTAATTAATTAATTTTTATATGGCCTATATTTTAACTATATAGTCAAAGTGGGAGCGGTGAGATTAAAGGAGTGCTTCTGTTAATTTTTACTTATATCTGAAGTAATTTAAATGAAAAATTTGTTGCATACAGCTTCCTGATATTTTAATTGTGTAGCATACTCTGAATTACTGAAAAAGGACTTCATGAGATTTACATGAAGTCATCTTTGTCAGATATTCATATTGCAACCCTTGTTTCATTTTTAGCATGTTTTTCTTTTATACCATTAATCATTTCATTACCATGAATTATTGTAAGTCAACTTTTTTAAAGCAAGTCTGTAGTATTTAGTTATAATGATATTTTATTGTATTGTATTTTAACCAAACCCAGGAGTCTTTTCCATTTAATTTATGAGTTTATGATACTTAAGTTAATCATTATAATAGCATTTTCATTTAACTTTGTTGTCCCATTTTATTCTTTTGTGTAAGAGTTTTTCTCCCTAATTTATTATTTATGTTTAGTTATTTTGAATAATTAGGAAAAGGTATATCTCTGTCTTTAATTATAGTAGTGGTTACTTTTATAAACTTATATAATAATGATAAAATTTCTATTTCTTAATCTATCACCCTTAGAAATGAGACATTATCTAATGAATACCAACTGTGAAATAAGAATCAATTAGCACACTTACAGACATTTTCAGTCCCTCCCTCTTTTTTTCTGTTTCCCAAGTTTTGTTAATTGCTGAGACTTTTTCCTCCAATCAATTTAGCAAACATGTTATTATAATTTGTTGCATGGTTGCCTCAATGATAGCCTTCGGTCCATGTTTAGAGATGATTTCTGATACCCCTTTCATACCATCCCTCATGGTTGGTTAATTTACACCTTTAGGTAAACTGAGAACTTAGTTTATTCCAGCAAATGTGCCAGGAACTAGAGATTCAACAATGGGTAGGGTAGCCACTATTAATGCACCCGACAGCAGTTCTCAGTATAGTAAGTAGAGTTTCCGAATAAGGAAAGAAAAGTTGCTTCACTTTTCTTATAGTTTCAATAAAGTTCATTAAAAATATATATATCTTTTGGGACAGCTGGGTGGCTCAGTAGGTTGAACATCAGACTTTGGCTCAGGTCATGATCTCATAGTTCATGGGTTTGAGCCCCATATTGGACTCTACCCTGACATCTCACAGCCTGGAGCCTGCTTCACATTCTGTGTCTCCCTTTCTTTCTGCCCCTCCCCCACTTGTGCACGTGCATGCGTGCACGCTCTCTTTCTCTTTCTCTTTCAGAAAATAAACATTAAAAACATTTTCTTTCATTTCATTCTTTTACTTTTCATTGAGATTTCATTTGATAGTAGGAACCTCTATGGGCACTCTAGTTTCATTATTTCATTTGTTTTCTAGGCCTATATACTTGACATTGAAAATTTTTATTCCAGGTAATTCTCATGGCTTCACAAGGAGCTCTTCGGTTTACCTCTGAGTAAAAAAATTTCCCCTGTCTTGTTTGCTTCATTCACCCTCACATATTTGTTTTGAACATTTGAATTTGTGCTTGTTCAATGGTGTGTGAGCTTGAAATGCCAGGGGAAATAATTGGACAATGCAACCTACTCAAAGTTTAAAATCTTAATTATGCTTCCAATGTTCTATCAGTTGTCAGAAGCCCTCTATGTTGAATCACAAACAGTTTTTGAGAAGTTCTTGTGGTCTTAAAAAGTATCCTGGGAATGAATTTTTAAAGCATGTCTCAACTCATTTCCTTACAGTCTCTTTCCATTCACAAGTCATTATCATTGCCTTCCCAAGTTTCTGGTGAACAGAGAATCCCTGAGAGACAGATTAAAAAAAAAAAGTATCTAAATTGTCAGATGGAGTAACAGGGAAGTTCTAAAAGGTAGAATTTGTTTCCTTTCGAGATCAGGAGTTCTCTACTATTCAGTGATGGTCTATGAAGTTATTTCACTAATTTATTCCTTTGTGAAATGAAAGCAGGTGAAAGAAAATGTTACAGCTGTCACTCTTAAATCACTGAAAATTCAAGAAGTTATCATGGTCTGGGTGAGCGCACCTGCAAAGACATCTGGGAAGAAGGATGCCTGAGTTGCCTTCAACAGAATATTTTTTCTTTTTTTTTTTTTTTAAGTTTTATTTATTTATTTGGTGGAGGGTGCAGACAGAGAGGGAGAGAGGATCCCAAGCAGGCTCTGTACCATGTGGAGTCTCATGTGGGGCTTGATCTCATGAACTGAAATCATGACCTAAGCTGAAATTGCTCAGGCACCCCAAATATTTTTTTTTCTTAAACAAAGAGTTTTATGACACAATCTTCTTCAGAAACTTTATTTCATGTAACTGAAAACTTCATAATGTGATATATATATAATATGTAAAAGTATATATGTATATAATATAATCTATTATGTCTTGCATAATATAATAAAGTTTTATTTTATATATTATTTATTTATTTATTTATTTATTTATTTAATGTTTGTTATTTTTGAAAGAGAGAGAGAGACAGAGTGCGAGTGGGGGAAGAACAGAGAGAGAAGGAGGCACAGAATCTGAAACAGGCTCCAGGATGTGAGTTGTCAGCACAGAGCCCGACACAGGGCTTGAACTCACCTACAGTGAGATCATGACCTGAGCCGAAGTCGGACGCTTAACTGACTGAGCCACCTAGACACCCCGTGTTATTTATTTATTTAAAAATTTTTTATCTTTTTCCAAACTCCAATTACTTCTTTTTCTACAAAACATCTAATAAGAGTTTGTTGCTGCTATTGTTGTTCTAGGAAATATAGTTTCAGAAAACTTGCCTAGGAAAATGCTTCTCAGGAAGCCTACGGCTTTGGGATTTAATAGTTTCAAAAGTAATAAAGAGGGTAGCACAGACTCATTTTATTTTGTATTTGACCCTTGACCAACTGAAACACGCAAACACACTTACACCCCCACAGAAAGAATGCTTCATTGAAAAATTCTGTGTCTATACTTCGGCTCAACACTAAGAATAAGATGAGTATGTGGCTCCTCATTCCCACGTATTAACCTCATTACTATTATTCCCAAATATTAGCACTTCCTGTATTATTTTCATGCATAAAAATGAAATTTCATTTAAGCAAATATTATTGGTCATAAGTTCACTCTAAAGTACTAAATATTAAAAATTCCTTAATTCCAAAGGGATTCCGTAAGTCAAGAGGCAGAATGGAACACAGAGTTAGTAAAATCATAAGAGAAGTGAATGACTTTTTGAGACTTGGAAGAGGAAATTTCTTCAACACAGAGGTTGAGTGACTGGAACAAAGATCAAATTTTCTGACTTGACAATTTGGTCTACCCAATGCCCATTCCAGCTGTGCTACATAAAATCATTCTCAAATGCACATCTCTAAAGTTATTTCTGAAAAGAATATGCCAAAACTATTCAATGGTATTATGAGATAATGCAATTCTTTGTACCCTTGCCAGTATTAGGTGTTAAATTTTTTTATCCTTGCTAGTTTCATGTAGAAAAATTTCTCATTACTTTTTCATTAGAAGTTCTTTATTGGTGAGGTTAAATATTTTTAATATTTTCGTGAATTATATTTCCATCATATCATGCAACATATGTTGGCTATGGTGGGCCTGATGATCTCATCTGTAAAATTCTGTCCCTTTATTTCATTTCCACTCTCTCCATTGTTTTGCTTTATGAATATATTCAGTGAGAATAAGGTATGAATAAAACTAATCAATTTTTTGTCTTTTCCCTATAATCCTAGAGGATGATTTGATGATAAAGTTGATCATAACTGTGATGAGAATACAGTGAAAAATTGTCTGTACATTTTATTACCATGATGTTTTTAATTTGGCTAAGTATCAAGATTGTCAGAAAAAAAATAAAGATGTTATCACCACTATCAGTTAACACTGTTTAAAAGAGCTAATGATTGTGTTATACCAAGAAAAGGAAGTTATGTAAAGTTATTAGAAATGGCAAATAAATAAAGTCATTTTACAATAAAATAACTGTGTTAAATTATAGAATCTATAGATTATCGCAAATCCTTTGGATATCTTGGATTATGTATATCATCTGTATTATGGAATAAAATATATATCTTCCCTACTGAAAAGTTAGTTTATCATTTTGCTCCTTGTACTGAAGTCTAGATGAAATCCAGATAAGTTATTTTATATAGAAAGTGAATTCTAACTTCTAGATATTCAAAGAATGAGTATTCAGTCCGATTCATGGAAAGCCTAGGCGTGGATACATGAAAAATCATGGAAGTAATTTTCATATAATAACAATTTTACCAAATTTTACCAAATGTAACAAATTTGTAAACTAATTTCTAAATAATGTTTTTATTTTTTTATTTAAAAAAATGTTTTTAAAAAACAAGATTGGTAGTTAGATACATTTGGTACACTTTTTTTTTTCAAGTTTCTAGGTCAGTTTATTGAAGAAAATGCTGAGATTTCAAGGTGAGCTGTGAAAATCATTTACCATTTGCGCCTACTTTATTGGTGTGAGTCTGGATTTTTTCTTTAATATTGTGCAAGCAATGCAAAACACAAAAATAAAACTGAAGATTGAGACTGCATCCATCATTCCTAGCCCAGAGTTCACATTTTTGTGTTCATTAAAACAGCATCAGGCACAGGCACTCTAGAAAACAGTGTGGCGGTGCTTCAAATAATTAGAAATAGAATTACTCTATGACACAGCAATAGCACTGCTAGGAATGTATCCAAAGAACAATAGCCAAATTATGGAAAAAGCCCAAATGCCCATCAACTGATGAATGGATAAAGAAGATGTGGTGCACGCACACGCACACACACACACACACACACACACACACACAAGAATACTACTCAGCAATGAAAAAGAATGAAATCTTGCCATTTGGTACACTGTTTCTTACACTAATGGTCTAGGTATGGGACCACTTTTTGGATATGCCTGAATAGCCAGTATATCCCATGCCAGAGATAAGGAAAGACCTAAAGAGGAAGGAGAAAGAAACAGGAAGACCTATCGCAACTGATGAGGGATTTGTAATGTATGGAAATGAGAAGGATGAAGACAGTTAAGGATACCAATGGCTAAAATTTATACTTATTATTTGCCAAGCATTGTACTTGTGTCTTCCACACAGGATGTAGGTTGCAGCCTTAAAAACAAATTTATAAGGTAGCTGATATTTTAAATTTCCAATGATGTGAGTAAGAACTAAGGCTTAGAGAGGTGAAACCTCTTTCCCAAGGTCAAAGAGCTCAGTGGCAGAGGTAGATTTAGAATACAAACCTATGTGGGTTAGAAACCTGGACTTTTATTTTATTTTATTTTATTTTATTTTACTTTGTTTTGTTTGTTTGTTCTCTTGCTTTCTTACTTACTGAAAGTGATATATGCACCCAGTTAAAACATTCAAATAGTTTAATGAGACACAAAACTATAATTTTAAAAAAAGGCAATCAGCTACTCTGTTTCTAAAATTTAACACACAAGATGCAATACACTTAATTCTTTTACCTGTATCCTTTGGTCATTTACCCCAATATTTCTAAATATCAAAGCTTATACTACAATTTTTTTGTAAATCAAGTTTACTGAGCTCTAATATATCACAAGATGTACTGTTCAATGAGCTTAGATGAATGTGCTCATCCATGTAATCACCACTCCGATCAAGAGACAGGCATTGCCCTCATGCCAGAAAGTTCCCCAGATACTCCTTTCCAGTCAATCCTTCTACCCAGGCTGACCCAAGACACTGATATAATTTTTATCAACATGAACTTACATACATTAGTTTTACTTCTCTAAGACATCATGAATACTATCTTCTTTTTTATGTGTGTGGTTGCTTTGGGGTCAGCAAAATAATCTTGAAATTCATCCATGTTGTTGCATGTAATCAGCACTTAGTAGTACTCCATTGTATAGATATGTCATAATTTTTAAAATTAATATTACTTTGATGGATATTCAAGTTATTTCTAATGTTTGGCTATTAGGACTAAATTTACCATGAATATTGTGCACAAGTTTTTGTGTGGACATATGTTTTCATTTCTTTGTAGTAGAATGACATAGGTGTATGTTTAACTTGATAAGAAACTGCTAAAACATTTTCCCAAATTCTACCATTCACATTTTCACTACTAGTGTATGAGACTTCCAGTTCCATATTCCCACTGACATTTATTTTTGTCAGTATTTTTAATTTTAGTCATTCTCTAAACCAGTATCTCATTTTGGTTTTAACATGGTTTGTATCTGCCTGAAGAGTAATGATTTTAAGCATCCATTCATGTGCTTTCTTCTGGAAAATATATCTTGAAGTCCTTTGCTCATATTCTACTGGTATTTTTTCTTCTTTTTTTTGAGTTGCAGGGTCATGAACATAGTTTTTGTATGTATTTTGTCATACATGTTTATTGCAAATATTTTCTCCCAAAGTGTGATTTGCCTCATTATTTTCTTAATTATGTTTTTTGAAGAACAGACGTTACTAATTTTGTTGAAGTCCAATTTATCAATTTGGATTATATTATAAGTACTTTTTATTTTCTAAGAAATCTTTGCCTACCTTAAGGGCATAAAATTTATCTACTCCGCTTTCATTTAGAAATTTTGTGGATTTACAGTTTTCATTTAGAACTGTGATTCATTTCAAGTTAATTTGTGTAGAGTCAAAGATTTTTTTTTTGAACTGATATTCAACTGATCCAGTACCATTTGTTTGAAAATCTATGCTTTTCATTAAATTACCTTGTCATCTTTTTAAAAATCAATTGACCATATATGCATAGGTCTCTTTCTGGAAACTCTTTATTGTTTCATTAATCAATTTTTAAATTTTTATGTCTATACCACACTCCCATGGTTATTATAGCTTTATGGTAAGTCTTAAAATCATGTAGTGTAGGCCTTTCAGTCTTTTTTATTCTCTTCAAAATTCTTCTGACTAATGTAGTTTTCTTATTCCACCATTTTTTATGATTCCATTTGAGATATATGTATTTACTGCTTAATTCTCAAGATGAGAAGTTATTTTCTCCTTTCCCCATTATAATTTTGTCAAAATTTTGGTTAAACCAGTGTTCAACTTACTGCTCAGTTATTATAGTGATATAATATTATTTACAGATGATTCATATGATGTATAATCATTTGCATTCTCTTTCTTGTAAGGAAAAGTTTTTTGTAAAAGTTTTGTTTTCCCTGGGGTTGTTAGTTGCTTTATATTGACGTTTGCTTAACCTCAGATAAAGCTATCTCTAATTCTTCTCTAACTCTATACCAGAATTCAAATCTTTTTGACAATTTTCAAATATATTATTAGCATTCCATAAACCTCCTGTTCTAATAATGGTGTTTTGTCTCCAAGCTTGATAGACAGTTGTCATCCCAGAATCTATCTCCATAACTCTAGGAATCTTCTTCATTTATATCCTGTATTAGATTAAGATTTTCAGTTTCCTGCATCCTATATCTTCCTTAGTTTTCCTATACCTTCCTTAGCATACTTTTTGCTTAGTATGGAACACATCCTCCAGTGGCTAAGAAAATGTGCATAGGAGCTAAATTTTTGGAGAAATTTTGTGTTTGAATAATATCTTTATTTAGAAGCGGATGTAAAATTGTAAGTTAGAATAATTTTTCCCTTGGAATTTTTAACTATTGCCTTATTTTATTTTAGCTTCCAATGTTTCTATTGGGAGGTTTGATGTACTTTTGAATCCAGCTTCTTTTATGAGTGAGTGAGTGTGTGTGAGTGTGCATGCATGGAGGCATCTGTGTCATTATCCAAACAGAATGTTTATGTGCACATGCACACACATTTGAATGTTTTTAAGTTATTTTCATTCTCACGCATCTGAACTTTCATGATAACATTCCTTAGTGCATGTCTATTTTATTTATTGTGCTAGGGATTTTTTTTGCACATTTTCAGTTTAAATACTCACGCTCTTCAGTTTGGGGATATTTTATGGAGTTTTATATATAATTATCTGCGGGGTTTTCTCTGTTTTTTTTTTTCTTTTGGAAAATGTTATTCAAATAGTGGATTTCTTGGTCAGGTTTTCTACTTTTCTAATATTTCCTATATTTTATATCTTGGTGATTTTATTTTAATTTCTGGATATTTGCTCAAATTTATCCTCAAACGTTTTTTCTTTTCTTGAATTTTTTACTGTGATAAAAAACACAACATAAAATTTATCATCATCATCATTTTTGTGTATATAGTACAGTAGTGTTAGCCAGAGACACATTGTAGTGCAACACATTTCCAGAAGTGCTTCATCTAGCAATACTGAAACTGAATACCTGTTGAACAATGGCTCTCTTTTTCATCCTCCTCCAGAGCCCCCAGCCACCATTCTACTTTCTATTTCTAAGAGTCTACTTTAGATACCATATATAAGTGGAATCATGCAGTATTTCTCTTCTTGTGACTGACTTATTTCACTTAGCATAATGTCTTCAAGGTTCATCCATGTTGTAGTGTATGAAAGATTTCCTTCACTTTTAGGGCTGAATCATATTCCACTGTATGTATATGCCACATTTTCTTTCTCCATTCATCTATCAATGGACATTTGCTTTGCTTTCACCTCTTAATTATTTTAAATAGTGCTGCAATGGACATGGGTGGGCAAATATCTGTTTGAAACCTGGTTTTCAGTTCTTTTGGATATATATCCAAGACTGTGATTGCTAGATCATATGGTAATTCTATTTTTAATTTCTGAGGAATCTTCCTATTGTTTCCCGTATTAACTCCACCATTTCACATTCCCATCAACAGTGCACAAGAGTTCAAATTTCTCCACAGCCTCACCCACACTTGTGCTTGTTTTGTTTATTGATAGTGGGCATAATATGCATGAAATTACCTCATTTAGTTTTAGATTTGCATTTCCAAAGAAAAAAAGATTTGCACTTCCCTGATGATTAGGGACATTGAGCATCTTTTCATATACTTGTTGGTCATTTGTATAAACTTTTTGGGACAAATGTCTATTTAGGTCCTTTGCCCATTTTTAAACTGAGTTATTTATTTTTATTGTTGTTGAGTTGTGGGAATTCTTTATATATTCTGGATATATTTTTATTATTAATTTTTTAAGTTTATTTTGAGAGAGGGAGAAAATGGGGAAGGGGCAGAGAGTGAGGGCAAGAAAGAGAATCCCAAGTAGGCTAACTACTATCAATGTGGAGGCTGATGTTGGGCTTGAATTCACAAACAGTGAAATCATGACCTGAGCCAAAACCAAGAGTTGGACACTTAACCAACTGAGCCACCCAGGTGCCCCTGTTTTTTATCATTGAAATATGGTTGACATATAATGTTATATTAGTTTCAGGTATACAGCATTGTAATTTGGCATTCTATTACTCAATGCTAATCACAATAAGTATAGTCACCATCTGTTATTATACCAAGTATTACAATATTATTGACTATATTCCCTATGCTATACTTTTCATTTCCATAACTCATTTATTTTATAACAAGAAGTTTATACCTCTTAATCCCCCTTTACCTATTTTCCCATCCCTCCACCCGTCTCCCCTCTGGCAACCAATGGTTTGTTCTATTTAAGAGTGTTTGTTTTTTGTTGTTGTTTGTTGTTGTTGTTTTGTTTTTTTGTTTTTTGTTTGTTTCTTTTGTTTTTCAAATTCCACATGTAACAGAAATGGTATTTGCCTTTTTCTGTCTGATTTATTTCACTTACTGTAATACACTCATGGTCCATGTGTATTGTCACAAATTTTGTTCTTTTTTATGACTAAGTAAAATTCTATTATGTATATCTATACTCATCTGTCTATCTATCTATCTATCTATCTATCTATCATCTATTACATCTTCTTTATCCATTCATCTATTAATGGACACTTAGGTTTCTTCTTTATCTTAGCTATTATAAATAATGCTGCAATAAATGTAGCAGTGCATATACTCTGGACATTAATCCGTCATCAGATATATGGTTTGAAAATATTTTCTCTCATTCCATAGGTTGCTTTTTAACTCTGTTGGTTGTTTTCTTTGCTGTGCAGAAGTTTTTAAGTTTGTTGTAATCCATTTGTCTATGCCTGCTTTTGATGACTATGCTTTTGGTATCATATCCAAGAAATCATTGCCAAATCCAATGTCATGAAATTTTGTTCTATCTTTTCTTCTATGAGTTTTATAGTTTCATATATTAAATTTAGGGCTTTAGCCAATTTTAAATTAATTTTTGTACATGAAGTGAGGTAATGGTCCACATTTATTCTTTTGCATATAGGCATCCAGTTTTTCCAGCACCATTTGTTGAAGAAACTACCCTTTACACATTGTTGTAGCCTTGACAGCCTTGTCAAAGATCCTTTGGCTATATAGACAAGGTTTTATTTCAGGACTCTCTGTTCTGTTCTGTTGGTTTATTTGTCAGTCTTCATGTCAGTACCATACTGTTTTGATTGCCATTACTTCATAATATGTTTTGAAAGCAGAATGTGTGAGGTCTCCAGGTTTGCTTTTCTTTCTCAGGATTATTTTGGCAACTTGGGGTTCTTTAAGACATTGGGCTGTAAGGGTGGGGAGTCTCACTTTCCATATGTGGATTTTCACTTAACTCTATTTTCACTATAACTTCTCCACCCTCTATTGAGCTGGGTGGTACCATGACCAGGGTCCCTTTGATCCAGCAGAAAGTAAATCCCCAGTTTTCTACTGTGATGGATCTGGAGATGGGGAAGGGTGACACTTGCTTTGCTGTGTGGTGGAGGACAGGGTCTGGGGTCTCCGGTGATATTTTTTATTGCTTTGAAATAAATAAAGATTCAGCAAGTACTCATTGGGTGAGTGATCTTGTCTTTCAGCATTAGTGAACTGATTGCTGGACTGAGGAGCAGACAGTTTAGACAAAAGGAGTACAAAAAGTTTAAGCAAGAAAAAATTGAAATTAAAAAGTAATTAAAATTGTTAGATTCCTGAAATTTTTAATTGCAATCCATTAGTCATTGTGAATACATGATTTCTTCTTGAAGTCTTTTTTAAGAAGCATTATGGAATTTATGTCTATAATATTTAAAACTCTGCTGTCATAAGCAGAAATATTAGAATCCTAAACGGACAATCACTGAAGTGAACGTGCTTAGTTTTTGCATGTAGAATTCTCAATATCTCTGCCAATAGGATGAGAAATTTAAGAAATTCTTTAGGAGAACAATTTCATTCCTCTGAATAGCTCATCATTTGTCTTCTGGGGTTTTTCATGTAGGCTATTTAGGTGAATATTAAACGTGTGAATGGACATATTTTGTACCCATGATGCTACAGATTGGCATCTCCCAAAGACAAGAGATATTGCCAAGTCTATCACTAATCAAGTTCTATAATTTACAACCTGTGCAAACAAACCGTGGGCTGAGAACTATAGCAGTTGTGCTGAGCATTTCTGGGAAGTTACCATCATCCCAGCGCCAATTATTAAAACCTCTTACACACATTAAAGCTATAAAGATTAAAAATATAGCACACTTGTCATTAAATATGGATGACTTCATCTAATATGCATTATATACAAAAACAACGTCCTGCCACTTGAGCTTTATCACTACCCTATGGAAAATCCACAAACCCAGAGTCCCACATCAAAGCTCATTTTGGCAAAGCCAAGGAACAACTTCGTCATGCAAAATAAACACAGATGTTCCACACTCAGGCAACTGGCTAAGAGGAGATGGTGCATAGGGGATGCACAATCTCTGTAAAAGATAATGCCTCCTTACACGCCCTACAGCAGTATCTTCTGTGGAGGCTGCAAACATGGCTTAAGAGGACTGATTCTTCTGTTTTAAAAAATTATCTTTCCTGACTCTTGCTGTGAACACACTGAACTGAGTTCTTGTGTGTGTGTGTGTGTGTGTGTGTGTGTGTGTATGTGTGTATGCCGACGTGTATGCACACTGCCTGCAAATGCCGATGTGGATGTTTTTGAGCTAGAGAACTATATTTCACATGCATCTTAGGCAGTGCCTTTCTTGTCAGTGATTTATTGATTCCTGTCTGTAAGGTATGATATTAATAACCATATTAATTATAAGGAGGTCTGAGGAAGGAAAAGTTACTAGCCTCTCCCATTAACTGACAGTTAATGTTGGGCGGTTCCAAATGACCAGACAGCTATAATTGACTTCCCTTTGTTCCTTTCATTCTCAGCTAATTGCAAGAGAATATTTCCACTAAACAAACATTCCTGGGACTCAAATGTATTTCTCCCAGAAATAAAAATAGAGTTGCAAAAGATAAAGAACACGTGTTTGGGATTTCTGACATTTGGCCTAGATTTGCACTGACAATCAGTTATGGCCTATTTAAAACGCCCAGTCAAAATCGAGTTTCCCGTTTCCCCTCATACTGTCATGGGATTGCAAAGGATAGAAGAGGGTAGGATTGGAAAGAGAAGGTTAGGATTTGGGGTTAATGTGATTTGGGGAGCTATATATTTTTGTGAACACTTCTGTCTTGAGATAGTTTTACTCTAAAATATACCCAAATCTTATGGAGGGTTGGGGGAGAGTTAGAAAGCCAACAGAATCTCCCTATGTTCTGCCAGCAATATTGTCTTCATAGACAATATTGTCTTGGTTATAATGGGAAATCAATCCTAGTAGTCATATTCTAATTAGTACATAAAATATGTGAAAAGCATTTTAGGGAATAAGTAACCTCTTGAGAAGGCCAGGCATCTTGTTCATTATCTTCCACCGACTTATATTTAAAGTATCCTGCCTTAAATGTATAGGCAGAAAACTTCAGACTGTATCCCGTTTGTCCTTCATTTGCTACAAGTATTTTTGTGCCCTGATGCTCTCTTTATTGCAATATCCTTTACACTTTTCTAATGATGCACTCATCGATACTTTTAATTTTTTTAAGTTTATTTATTTATTTAGAGAGATTGAGAGGGAGAAGGTGCATGCGAAAGCATGAGCAAAGGAGGGGCAGAGAAAAAGGGAGAGAAAGAGAGTCCCAAACAAGCTCCCCGTTCTCTCAGCGCAAAGCCCAATGTGGGGCTCGAACTCACGAACCATGAGATCATGACTGAAATAAAGAGTCAGAAACTTAACCGACTGAGACACCCAGGTGCTCCTCTTTTTCATATTTTGAATATAGATTCCCCAAATATATTTATTTATTGCTTTATGACTTATTAGAATAATATAAATATTGTAAAGCATGCTCAGAAATAAAAACTAAAACCAGATGAAGCAAGGATAAAATTTTAAAGACAATTTTAATTTTACTTATTATTAATTTAAAAGCCCTCTTGTGTTATCATTTTATTTTAGACGAAAGTGACATTGAGTCTGGCACAATGTCTAAATATGCCTTACAAATCTGGTTATCCCCTATAATATAGCAGTTTAAGAATCTGGTTCTAAGTGTAGATTATTTTCACATTTGGTTATAATAACTGCTATACTTGAAAAGATACTTTCTACAAATATAGGGAGTCAAGCAGGAAGACATTTTTGGCTGTGACTAATAAATTATGATGCTCATTAAAAGATTTTCAACCCCACAATTAAGTAAAACTATTTTTCTTAAAGTTTGACTAATACATTTCCTCCTTCCCTGAGGTCAGTCGGTTTTCCTTGCAAACCAATAAGAAATTATTACATTAACAAATTTCGTCAATATACGGAAAGTTTTATTTTCAAGATTTTAACATGCACAGACTTAAAATCCTTACATAGATTTCATTATTGTGGGGGGCCAAAACTACTGATTAATAATGGGGAAGTTTCCAAATATCAGTTTTCAAGATGCCCTTTCCATTGTTCAAGCTACTTTCTCACTTATTATTCAAGTGTTACCTTTATCTTGGAGAGACATATTAATATTTTTCCTTAAATATCTGTTAGGTAGCATGCTCCTGTCAGCCACTTGCCATCATAGAAAATGTTAATAACCTTGGAAAAACTTTACTTTACATAAAAGAATAATGAGTAGCTCATTTAAATTCCAACAATTTATCAGAACCGTACTCTGAGATAATCGGTGAAACTCTGTGGGCAAAAAAGTTTCATGATTTTGCCCTGTTCTACTACAAGATAATATATATTCTATTTTAAGTGTCTTATCCTTGTACAATAACTGTATTATGAAATCCTTTAGTAGATTTTTCTATTTCTCGTTTCAACTTCTTTTCTGCAATAGTTTTGTAAAAATGGTATGAATGCATTTCACAAATGATAATATTGATTAATGTAATCCCAGAATACCTCTTTGAGTTCATTCTATTTGGAGCCATGCTTAGAGTTGGACTTCCAAGGTTGAGCTTATATCAAATATCATGTTTTGAAATATATAGTTTTATTTTAAAATGCCATTAGTGCTGAAGTACATCTTCTCTGACTCAGTTTTTCTTAAGCATAAGTTCATAAAAACAGTTATCTGTGTATTTCAGTATTGAAGTAGGATCTGGAAAACACCATAAGCTGAAACAAAATCTACAGGCAGATGGAAAAGGTAAATGAAGTCCCCCTTCCCTTTACTTCTGACTTCCAGCCCTTTTGTCTCTCTGGTCTTGGGATTTGGGGTTTGGGAGTGGATCCTGTAGGCTCTGTTGAGGTCCTGTCAGAAAGAATAAAGGAGCTAGTGATGAGCTCCTTCCCACTTTCCTGCTGTGTCCTGTCCAAGGTCCCTTTCCAGGGGCCTCAGCAGGGGCTAACAGCCTGTCAACTTCCACAACATAAGTTTATCGAGTTAGACACCTTCTGTGATATTCATGACTTTTAGGATACTTCAGAAAATAGAAGTAAACCCCATTAATCCAGTAAAAAAATAACAACTTCTTAAGTGGTTCAGCAGTCAGAGAGAGGAAAAATAGTCCAAATAATCAATGTCAGGTTCAGTGAAACAGAACAGTTTAGGGACACAGAGAAGTATATGATTTTTTTTTTAATGAAAAAAAGAGAAAACAAAACAGTAAGAGAAGTCAAAGAGAATTGAGTGCAGCACACACACATACATGCACGAGCACACACACACACCCTTACACACACAATTTCCTGAGGCTTAAAAAAAATCTTAAGCTAAAAATTCAGTACATAAAATGTACTGAAAATACATTTTATGGAGAAAATAGTCATTATTAATATTTGTATTAACCATATTATTATCTATAAAGAAATTATCAATACATTTTAAAAATAGAAATTATAGAGGCACCTAGGTGGCTCAGTCTGTTGAGCATCTGGCTCTTGATTTCATCTCAGGTCATGATACCAAGGTCATGGGATCAAGCCCTGCATAGGGCTCTGTATTGAGCATGGAGCCTACTTGAGATTCTCTCTCTCTGTCTCTCTGTCTCTGTTTTTTCCCCTCTCCCCCACTTGCTCGCTCTCTCTCTCTCTCTCTCTCTCTCTCTAAATTAAAGAAATAGAGATTTTACAGGTCACTCTTTCGTTATAATTCAATATAATTAGAAATTAAAAATTAAACAGAGGTACCTGTCTGGCTCACTTGGATGAGCATGCAACTCTTGATCTCACAGTTGTGAGTTCTGGCCCCAAGTTGGGTAGAAAGATTACAAAAAAATAAACAAATAAACACATAAACTTTATATATATATATATATATATATATATATATATATATATATATATGTAAAAATAGAAATTAAACTGAAAAAAGTCTTATCTACATAGAAATTAAGAAATATATTTAAGTTGAAGAGCAATAAAAAGAACATTGAAATCTAGATATAAGGAAAAAATAATATGAAAACATACAGTAATGGAAAAGTTAGGCTCATAGAAATATTTATACTTTTATCATTAGGTTCATGGCAAGGGAAAGAAGTTAGAACAATAACTGAAAAATATGTTAAAAGAAACTGGAAAGGTAGAATTAGTAAAGATAAAGGCTGAAACATTTAAATTGAAAATCAAGAAATAAGAGAAGGAATAAATAAGTCCAAAACATAGTACTTTGAAAAAGATTATGAAAGAATTCCCTCAATGATAATAACAACAACAAAATCAATTAGTGAGAAAGGATGCACAATCATAGATGCAGAGATGATGTTTTTTAAAGTTTGATTATTTCTTTAAAATTTCTTGGTCAGATCTTTTTAATTATTACTGCTTCTGCCACATAACATGCCTGATAAAGTGATCACATGAGTAAATTTGCCTATATGTGAATTCTAGAATCCTTCTCTTATTCTTCCCTAAACCTACTCCAACCAAACTTTTGACCCACCACATCACTGAAACTCCTCTTGTCAACATTGCTATACCTTGGTTTTGCAATGTCTCATTCAGTTCTCAGTCTGCATGGTTTTGTTGTTGTTGTTGTTGTTTTGTCCTCTTGGCAAGGATTAACACAATGAATTACATCTTTCTCCTTAAATCACTTTCTTCTCATGAGTTCCAACATCCCAACTTTCCCAGCCTTCCTCTTACTTTACTGACCATTCCTTCTCAGAGCTTTCTTTAATAAGCTTTGTACTATTCTCCTACCCTCTTTCTGTTAAAATGTCCTTGGTCCACTTGTCTTCACAACCTCATCTGGCCTCAAGGCTTTAACACTATCCAGTCTCCCAACTCCAACCTACCTATTCTCTTTTACATATACACACGTGCGTGCACACACACACACACACACACACACACACACACATTCTAATCCTACTCCACTTCTTGCCTTCCCCATTCCCATCCTTGCAGTTGCTCAGATAAAAATTATTAGCACTGCCCTCAACTCCTGCTTTTCTCTAGCATCCCATGTCCAATTTGACAGGAAATTTTGTTCTACTTTCACATTACACTCAGAGACACTTATTTCTGCTGCTGGAAGATAGAAGACTAGAAGTTACCTGATATGAACAACAGAAAGAAAATAGACTGGGAAAAAAATCAACAGAAGTTCAGGGACCTGTAGGACTATAGCAAAACATCTAACATTCATATCATGAGAGTCTTGGAAGGAAAAGAAAATGAGAACAGAATGGGAAAAGGATATGAAGACATAATGGCTGAGAACTTACCCAACTGCCAAGACATATACATCTATCTACACATTCAAGAAGTTGAGTGAAACACAAACAGGGTAAACCCAAAGAAATACACACCGAGATACATCATAATTAAAATTCCAAAAATTAAACAGAAAAAAAAAATCTTGAAGGCAGTGAGAGAGAAATGTCACCTTACCATTAGGATAAAAACAATTAGAATAACAGAGGCTCTCATCGGAAACCATGCAGGCCAGAAGTAAGTAGACATGCAAATACAACATGGACCAACAGTTGTACTCCGGGACTTTTACCTCAGAGAAATAAAGATATAAGTTTACCTAGAAACCTACACACAAATGTTGATAGCATCTATTTGTAGTAGACAAATAATAGAAAGAACTCAGATGTTTAAATGGTTAAAAATATTGTGGTACATCCATGCCCTGGAATGCTATTTAGCGATTACAAAAATAAATTATTGACACATGCAACAACCTGGAGGAATCTTCCAGAGAATTGTACTGAGTAAAAAAAGCCAATCACAAAGGTTATAGACTGTATATAATTCTATTTATATATCATTCTTGAGGTGATAAAAGTATAGAAATGGATAAGAGGTTAGTGGTTGCCAGAAGTAAAGAAACAGGTAGTGTGGGAAAAGGCCACAGTGTAGAATGAGGGATCCATGGGGCACCCTGGGATCCCTGGGTGGCTTATTCAGTTAAGTTTTCAACTTTGGCTCAGGTCATGATCTCATAGTTCATGAGTTCGAGCCCCGCATCCTGCTCTCTGCTGTTAGCACAGAGCTTGCTTCAGATCCTCTGTCCCTCTTTCTCTCTCTCTGAAAAAAAAAAAACATTAAAAAAATGAGGGATCCCTGTGGTGATGGAAATGTCCTTTATCTTAACTGTATCAATGTCAATACCCTGGTTGTGATATTATATTACAGCTTTGCCAGATGTTATCCTTGGGGGAAACCATTCTTAAACTTATGTGAAGTACCATGATCTCAAAAATATATATATAATAATAATAATTAAAAAAAAATTCAGGAAAGCAATCAGAATAAACAAATCCATGTGTTCTCTCTAAAGTTTATGATTTTTTTAAAATTTTTTTAATGTTTATTTATTCTTGAGACAGAGAGAGACAGAGCACGAACAGGGGAGGAGCAGAGAGAGAGGGAGACACAGAATCTGAAACAGGCTCCAGGCTCTGAGCAGTCAGCACAGAGCCCAACGCGGGGCTTGAACTCATGGACCACGAGATCATGACCTGAGCCGAAGTCGGACGCTTAACCGACCAAGCCACCCAGGTGCCCCTAAAGTTTATGATTTTTAATAACAGTGTATAATACACAGTCAGCTGGTAAAAGAGCAGTCAGAACTCACAAATAGCATAAACTCTTGCTGTGGACTTAGTTAACCATAGTTCATTCATAGTACATAGTGCAAGACACAATGTATTTTCCCTCTGATCTTCTAATCACCTGATTGTTCCTCAGAAAGTGGAAAATGGTCATTGGAATACGTAGCAGAGGGTTTAAACCATAGATAATTCATTACTTGCAAATGTCTGTCCAAAAGATTCAATGTAAGTAATTTAGAGTCTTCAGGCCTAATTGAGTGGCGTTTCATGATCTAGTTCTTTTTAGTTGACACACAATTCAAAAGTAATTTGTTGTAAGTGTGAGGAGCACTGACAAAGAAAGTCCTTTCTCCTGCAGTTGTGAAGAGTCCTAGTTGGGGAATTTTAAACACCCAAGGGTTGACTTTGGAGTTCCACGTTGCAGAACCAAGATGACTTGGAGTGAGCCGTCACTCTCTCATGTCAGAGCACTGAGAGCTGCCATGGAGCTCGGGCCACCATTTAAGTGCCAATGACACTGACGGAAAGTAGAATTATAGTGTGGATTTGTGCTTCTTCCTTTTGTTACTATGTGGCTGGCATACAATAGCACAGGTGCTATTTCTGCCTTCACTCTTCTGTTAAGTGTTCTCCAGGTCACTTCTTTACCAAGTCTCAGGGAGGTAAACATTTAAACTAAACTGACACCTGGAACAGTTGTGTTTTCTATTAGCTATTCCCGGGTAACCCCGAACATCTGCACCTTACAGGTTGGCCCCAAGTGTGACAGATTGTAAGCACCTCATTGGGAGGTGCTTGTCTTAGCAACTACTGTGTCCTATCACTTGTCATAGTAACTCCTTAGAATAAAAGCTGAATAAACATTGTGGATTTGGGGGATGATTGCAAACTATCATGGCCAGCCGAAAGAAACTCTTTAAGCGGCTGCTAAACAATGTAAGGATCATGAAAGGAGTCTATTCCTCTCACTAGACATGTGTTTGTGCACTCAATTATTTTCATTGTTATTTAGAAGACTTGATTGATAGGGATTACCAAATAAATGTGGATAAAGTTTACAATTCCGATTTTGTATTAGATGGCTGCATAACAAACTTTATGAGGACTAAAGTGCCATTTTACAGATTGATTCCTTTCCATTTTCAGTGCCTGCTGTATGTCGGGGTTAAAACGGTGAGCAAGAATGAATGTAATCTCTGTACTCAAAGCCCTTACAGAACATTAGTCATCTAGACAAATAGATACAAACTACATTGAGCCAGGAAGAGGGGTATCTGCTAGTAGGAAACTTTGTCATTGATCTTATAACTTTAAAGAGTTATTCTATGTGCTGCATACTAATTCTTAGTCAGCGATGCTTAATGAAAGCATATTTTCCAAGTTTGTATCTTATTTGTTTATTTTTAATGGCGTCTTTTATTAAATAGCTTTGTTCAGAGGTTTGTGGGTGGCTCAGTCAGTCTAGCTTCTAACTTCGGCTCAGTTTGTGAGTTTGAGCCCCATGTTGGGTTCTGTGCTGACAGCTCAGAGCCTGGAGCCTGCTTCAGATTCTTTGTCCCTCTCTCTCTGCCCCTCCCCCACTCACACTCTGTCTCTCTCTCTCAGAAATAAACATTAAGAGGTTTTTTTTTTTTAAATAAGCAGTTTTGTCAATTTAATATAATGACTTTAACATTTTTGAAATTATAAGTAGCACATTTTGACTTAAGAAATCATTCCTTATTCAAATCTCATTGTCCTACATTGCTCCTACAATGTCTTTTAAAGTTTTGAATTTTTGCTTTTCACATTTGTGTTTAATCCATCTATAATTGAATCTTATGTACAATGTGAGGTAGGGATTAAATGTTATTTTTTTCCTATGGTTATTGATTGCTCCAGCACTGCTTATTGAATACTCTTTACTAGATACACTAATCTGCAATACTTCTAATTTGTATCACGTACAGGCCTATGTTTTTATGGCTTCTTTATAGACTTTCTGGATGCTTTCATTAATTATTTTGTCTTATTTCCATTGGTCAAACTGTCTTAATTACTAGATCTTGATGTAAGTTTTGACACCTTATCGGGCAATCTCCCACCTTGATTTTCCTTTTCAGGAATATTCTGGCTCTTCTTAGCCTATTGTTCATTTGGCCTGTCCAATTTTATGAAAAACTCTTTGAGCATTTCATCGTACTTGCAGTGAATCTGTACCTTAATTTGGGGGAAATTGGCATCTTTTTGTGATTTTGAGTTTACCTAACATAAATTTGGGATATCTCTTCATTTGCTTATTTTTGTCTTATAATGTCACCCCCAAAAGTTTTATAATTTTCTGCATACAGGTCTCATGCATTTTTGTTAGATTCTTTTCCCTAAGTACCTTAAATGCTTTTTCTTATTATAAGCGCTTTCCTTCTCACTACATTTCTTATTTGTTGCTTGTGTACGTGTCAGTTATTAAACTCCTCTTGTTGATAAAAATTTGTCTAAAAATGTGTGGTTAGACTCTTTGGATTTTCAATCACTTTTTTAGAATCAATTTCATCCAATAGTAAATGTCTTTGCAATACTTCTATCTTAAATTTATTTTTTCTTATCTTACTGTATTAGATAAAACCTCAGGAGAACATTGACTACCACAGGTGATAGTGGCTATCCTTATCATTTCTTGTTTTACAAGGAATGTTTGTAATGTTTTCTTTTTATTAATGATATTTACTCTAGATATTTTTGTATGTGGATAATGCCATGTCGAACATGACTTTGAAGATTAAATTGTAGTGATGTTACTACTTAAAATCAGAAATATAGGGAAATGAGCAGACATAAGTAGGGAGTTGAGGGAAGAAGTTCAGCTAGTAAATGGAGACATGCAAGTTCAAAATTGAACTCTGCATCTTTACTCAGCACTCACATATGTTTACCTTTTAAGTCTCTTTGTATAGCATTCTTTGATTCTTTCAGAAAATCTTAGGTACGTCTTCCTGGATATGTCCGTCCAACTTTGTACACATCAGCTTTGCAGCAATTACAGCACCGTGTTGAAATCATGTGTTTACATGTTTAGCAGCCCAAATTGTATCAGCTAGCTACCCTTTTCCATTTTGTCAACTCCACAACCAGTCTTTCAGTTGAAAAGCCCTGTCAATTTGTTAATGTATCTCTGAAGCAGACTTTGAGTGCATCTGATTTTATCTCCATTTTTGGGGTGCGTGGGTGGCTCAGTCGGTTGGGCGGCCGACTTCGGCTCAGGTCACGATCTCGCGGTATGTGAGTTCGAGCCCCGCATCGGGCTCTGTGCTGACAGCTCGGAGCCTGGAGCCTGTTTCGGATTCTGTGTCTCCCTCTCTCTGACCCTCCCTCGTTCATGCTCTGTCTCTCTCTGTCTCAAAAAAATAAATAAAAAAAAGAATCTATTTCTATCTCCATTTTTACTTCTTTGCAGTCTAAGCCAACATTACCCGTCACTTAGACTGGTATCAGCCTTCAACCTGTTGCTCCCATTACACGCTTCTATCATCATTGTCTGTACTTCATAAAACAGTTTTATTGGTCCATTAAAAGTACAAATGAAATCACATCACTCCTTAGCTAATCGCTTCCCTTATACTCAGAATAAAATTCAAACTTCTTATTCTGCCTTAAAAAGCTCTATGTTGGGGCACCTGGGTGGCTCAGTCTTTTAAACATTCAACTCTTTACCTCAACTCAGGTCTTGATCTCAGGGTCATGAGTTCAAACCCCACACTGGGCACCATGGTAAGTCCTATGTGATTTGGCTTTTTTTTTTTTTTTTTACTGCATCCTAGAATTGGGGCATCCGAGAGTTGGTGGCAAACCCATCTCAACCCAGCACCATTTCAGACAGGCCTTCCCTGCTGGAAGAAATAAAATGAATAAATAATATGTAAATAAAAATAAATAAATAAACATACAAGTAGATAATATACCTAGTGGAAGAAATAACACAAAAAATAAGTCCCAGGACTCCATAAAAATGGAAGAATAACAACTCTGTAAGAAAGTTCTCCAGAGAATATATCATTAAAGCATAGGACAAAAATGTACATTGATAACGGTTATTAAATTTTGACTCAGTGGTTCCGAAGGGTGGTCTGGATTTTTAAAATTTAAATACAAATTAATTAATTTTAATATTGGTGATTCTGATACAGACCATCCATAGACAATGCTCCGGGAAGCAACTCCTTTGGAGTTCAAAGGAGAAAGACCACCTGAAATGAAATTAGTAGAAAAAGCTTCATGACAGAGAAATGCTGTACCCTGGGCTTTAGGGAGTTGTTTGATTTATCATGAATAAGTATAAAGACACAGGAAAGTCATTCAAAATAGAAAGCATAGGAGTTAAGATTTTCAGAGCAGTAAACAAAAAAAAAATAAAACTATTCAAATATTTTTTTTAATTTAAGTTTAAGGTTTAAGGTTTCAGGAATACTCACACATTATCAGTTATCCTCAAACTTTGTGTAAAATGCATTCCAGAATATACTGTGATCATGTTGCTAGCTCCTATAAGAGAATGTCAGCCCAGTGCCCTGAATTCACTTCTATCAGGTTAGAGAACAAGTAAGGATTTAAAAATTGTGTTACTTTCTCTGTATTGAGGTCACAAAACTGCCCTGAGTCCCAGCACAGGTGTCCACTCTCTGTGTGAAATGCCCAAGCCTGTGAAACAAGCAGGTATGTCATAGATCCGTGATGATCACTAACAAACTGAGTTAGTTTGCATCTGCCTGAGAACTGAACATAAGTCCAAGACTTCATATGAGGCAGAAAATTCAAAGTAGCCTGATTAACAACGTCTTTGCCCGCTAAACTAACACACACACTTGGGAGACAAGGTGCAACTAAATAGAAACGTTCCATCCACTCTCTTGAAAATATGGTCTTGAATGCTTTTGAATTTGTATATTTCCTACAGATTTTATCACCTATTAACAACTCGCTAGTTTGATAGAAAGAGGCTTCTTCAGCTCCTCCAGGTAATCATTTTACCTCAGTAGATTTTGTGGCTACTGATAGCCTTTCTTATTACTCCCAGATGAAGAGTTCTATTATTAAATCATCTTAGGGTTAACTAATATTAAGAGTTCAACCTTTTAATTTGTAACAGACACTATCTTTACATTGACATGTTTCTAAGTTTGGGGCAATTTCTTTAGTGTATAGTGGGTTTTTGGGCTGGGAGGTAACCTGGTCAACAGTGCTGATTTATAATTTATTAAAATAACTACATATAGAAATGTACTGATTTATAATTTGGAAAAAGAGCAGAAAAATATAAAATTGAATATGTATATTTAATAATGTACATTTACATTAATCATTGTCTT